>NC_133537.1:331397654-331641141 GCF_048544455.1 Silene latifolia
TCAATGCTATAAGCAGGTGTCATAGATCTACTATCTAGGCTGAATAACATATCTGAATATTGATTGTCCAAAACCGAATTTCACTGACAGAAAACAATATTGTATTGGCAACGAATTCAATTATTTTGATATGAGAATTCAATTTGTCTAACTTAAGAAGACATAACCCTAATCCATAAAGGTTTTGATTGACTTAACTTCATTTCCCCTTACATAATAGTTTAAAAGGGGGTCAGGTGCTCCATATTTCATCGTCACTTAACAGAACAAGTTCAAGCAGAACTAATGCTGTCAAATAGACGGAAAAAGACTGGCTAATTCGACACACACTCCTGCCTGAGACCTCAAATCCTTTTTAAAACTTCAAATCATAGTAATCATATTCATATGTACTTACTTTGGAAAGGAAATCAAACATCCAGTTTCTTTGCTCATGAACTCAGGACCTTTCATCTTTCACCAGTCATTAGTATAACCTCAGCACAATGGCCACAATCCTTATTGTCACAACTCAAATGCACATACTCCGACACTTGAGCGTCATGATACACCTATCAGCCAACAAATAGAAGGTTTAAGTATCCATATAAAAAATTCGTATTATTACTAAACAAGCGATAAAATTAGATATTCATTTCTACTCATTCACTGCTTATTAGAAGGTCTTGCTCTAATTGAGTTAGCAATCATTTGGCTGTTCACATGGGATCATTAAATTTCTATTATTGTAAATTTCTAATGAAAATTAAAGCAGCGATAGAAACTTGAAGTCAAAGTACTATTTCACATGAAGGTTTCTATTATTTTATAAAAGCAGATGTAAAGTTTGTAGTATTTGACTTACAAAGGTTGTCGTATGTGATATCAGATAGATTATCATGGAACTAGAGAGAACATAAGCCGTGGCATGATTGTCTATATTAGGGAAGGCTACTAGACTCGTAAAGAGCAATTACACACACACACACACACACACACACACACACAAAGAAAAAAAAACATACAAGGATGAAACAAATCCAACTTCCAACCCAAGAGCACTGCTTAATGTTCAATAGTTCTAAACCATATTATTTGATATTGCTTATATTTATGATGCATCATATTACTGCAAATTTAACCTATCGTAATCCAGGCAACCAGATTGACCAAGTTGCACTGTTAGCCATTAAGAGCCAACTAGTAGACCATCCTAATGGAGATCTAAGCTCATGGAATAACTCCGTGCACCATTGTTACTGGGAGGGAGTTACCTGTGGTCGCAAACATAATCGAGTAACCATTTTATATCTTCGTTCTAAACGCTTGGCCGGAACCATTTCTCCTTTCATAGGAAACCTTAGTTTCCTCGAACACATAGTTCTCTCCAATAATAGTCTTCATGGCCGAATTCCATCCGAGTTGGGTAATTTGGCCAACTTAAAAACACTTGGGCTTTCCAACAACGTCCTTTCGGGTGAAATTCATACCAACTTATCCCATTGCGTAAACCTCATAGTACTTTCCTTAAGCAGCAATAAGTTAGAGGGAAAACTCCCCGTAGAATTGAGAGCATTGTCTAAGCTAGAATTGATTTCTATTTTCGATAACAACTTCACCGGGTCTTTTTTCGACATAATATCAAACTTTACCTCCTTGAGCATAATATCTGTAAGTTCCAACGCATTTACTGGACCCATTCCTGACACCATTGGTAGGATGCAAAAACTAACTTTCCTTAATCTATGGGAAAATCAATTCTCTGGTGCATTTCCTATGTCCATCCTCAACCTCTCATCCCTTGAAATTCTTCAACTTACAGACAACCAAATAAGAGGAGAATTTCAAGCACAAACAGTGGTCAATCTTCCTCATTTGAGACTACTTGACCTGGCCGGGAACAAATTTTCAGGATCAATTCCAGTCAACTTGTTAAACCTCACAAACATTGAGGTAATTGAACTAGGTAATAACAGTTTCACAGGGAGGATTCCTCAAGATTTCAGAAAACTCTATAATCTGAATTCTTTAGACCTTAGTGAAAATCACTTTACAGGTGACATCAACTATATTAGTTCATTAGTTAACTGCAGCAACTTAGATCTCAGGTGGAATAACTTTACAGGAGAGATACCTGAATCCATAGGTAAGATTTACACCAGTTTACAACGTCTTGCACTTGCACATAATCCAATAAGTGGAACAATTCCTGCAGGTATCACCAACCTCATTAATTTAATTATTTTAGATATTAGTGACTGCAATATCACAGGAGCTCTTCCGCCTGATTTTGGCAGACTCAAAAACTTGGAAATAATTGTTTTGTTTCGGAACAGATTAACTGGTAGAATTCCTGAATCTCTCGTAATTATACCACGTCTCACTCATCTTAGTTTAGCTGACAACTTATTGGAGGGGAGGATAACTCCAAGTCTTGGGAAATTGCAGAGCCTGTTAACCTTGAACTTGTCGTATAACAAACTCAATGGAACCTTGAGCAGTGAACTGTTTAAAGGATCTGCGAAATTTGTTGAGTTAGATTTGTCTCATAATCATTTGGAAGGGTCCATACCTTTAGAGATCAGTGAGCAAATAAATCTAGGATATTTTAGCCTATCCGACAATAAATTTTCAGGCGTGATTCCTAATGGCCTTGGTCATTGTGTTGCCCTCCAACAATTGTATATGGATGGTAATTCCTTCCATGGAGATATTCCTTCATCTTTCGCTTCTTTAACAAGCCTCGAAGAAATTGACTTGTCTGATAACAATTTTTCTGGCTCAATCCCAGTATTCTTCTCTAAACATCCTTCATTACAATATCTAAACTTCTCTTACAACAATTTTGAGGGAAGAGTTCCAACAAATGCAGTATTTTCAAACGGAAGTGCAATCTTCCTTACTGGTAACAACAAGCTTTGTGGAGGAATTACACAGTTACAATTGCCTAAATGCGCTGAAAAGAATATCATGGAAAAGAGCAAGAGAAGGAAAAAGTCTCTTGCCATCAAAGTGATAATACCAATTAGTTGTATCCTGCTTGGTGTTCTGACCTTGGTGGTAGGATTGTATGTGGCTTGTATCAGAAGCAAAAAGACACATGTTTCGCCTAATTCGGAGATGGGGAAATCATTCCTGAAAGTGTCTTACGACATGCTACTCAAAGCGACAGATGGTTTTTCTCCGGATAAGCTACTGGGAGCAGGTACTTTTGGGTCAGTGTTTAAAGGAATAGTAGATGGAAAGACAGTTGCTATTAAAGTTCTCAACTTGCAGCATCATGGTGCATCTAAGAGTTTCATAGCAGAGTGCAAGGCCTTAAGAAATATTCGTCATCGTAACTTGGTCAGAATCATAACAGCTTGCTCTAGTACTGATTTTCAGAGAAATGATTTTAAAGCTCTAGTGTATGAGTTCATGCCCAACGGAAGCCTTGATAGATTGTTAAACGGCGCTGTAAATATGAGCATTCTTCAAAGGGTTGATATAGCAATCGACATGGCTCACGCACTCAACTATCTCCACCACGAGTGTGAAACTCCAATAGTGCATTGTGATCTAAAACCAAGCAACATATTGCTTGATCAGGACATGATTGCCCATGTTGGAGATTTCGGACTAGCGAAGATTCTTACACAACCTCAGCATCCTAATCAAAGTAGCACAATTGGAGTCAGGGGTACGGTTGGCTATGTTGCCCCAGGTATGATTAAACCAGCGGGTTCTCTTTCTCAATTTTCAATAATAATAATACAACTGTTCCTCATGCAATTAATTAAGCCTTGTTGTTGAATTTGCATCATCATAGAGTATGGCTTGGGTAGTGAAGCATCTACAGTCGGTGATGTTTACAGTTACGGAATACTGTTACTTGAGCTCATGACGGGAAAGAGACCCACAGACAACATGTTCAAAGAAGGTTTAAATATTCACATGTATGCAAAAGCAGCATTACCTGACCAAGTGATGCAGATTGTAGACCAATCTCTCAAAGACAATGAAATCAGTGAAGAAGTTGAAAACAGAAGAGCAATGGTCGACACTGATGATCAGAAGAGGGAATGCATTTTCACCTTGGTTAGTGTTGGAGTGGCCTGCTCCACTCATTCGCCAGAAGATCGAATGAAGATCCCAGATGTAATAAGCAAGCTTGTAGCTGCCAAAGACAACCTGGTCATCAATGCTACACGCACACGTCGTTGATCAGATATGTAGTTTGTATAACATGAATTTCATTGACAACAAAGCACTGTATTGGTATTCAATTATTTTTAATTAATTACATAGGTGAAATTGCATTTGACATGACTGAAGACAGTATGCTCACCTCAAAAACATGGATAGTCAGTGTTAATTAATCATCTTGAAGTGAGGTAGGTTAAGCGAGCGGTTCTCGCAGCTTCAGCCATTTCTTTGATAAAGACTGGAGGTGGCAATTCCATTGTTGATCACCTCAGCTTGACATATGGTTTGGCTCCTCGCATTAGCTTGTTCGGTTGGTTCAGGAATTGTATCGAACAGTTGGTGGGCATGTCTTCATTTTCTTCCTGTGCAGTTTTTGCTACCTTTAGCTATTTCTAAAATGAAGTCTGCTAATCCCGCACATCGTCGTCAATATATGTATGGCTCAGGAACACCATTTTGATTTCGTCAATGTCATTCAATAGGCTATGGTCACCATTCCAATCACTGCTACTTGATCATTATTTGAGCTCAAATTTGGTTCAGGCATTTTCTCGAACACTTGGTCTACACTACACTACACTACACTACACCACTGGCATTTTCTCGAACAGTTGGTGGGCATGTCTTCATTTTCTTCCTGTGTAGTTTTTAAAATGAAGTCTGGTAATCCCGCACATCGTCCTTATTAGTGATGGCTGGAGCTGAACCCTCAGAATGGGCCTAGTCAAAGCTCGGCTTGAGCTCCGCCAAATCAAGCTCGAACTCATCCAAATCCGATTCAAACTGGACCGGACCGGACCGGACCGGACCAAATAAAATACGGTCCAATCTGGTCCAGACCAAATGGTCCAATCCGGTCTAATATTTGGTCCGAACCACTAAGTAAACGCCCCTACTAGAGGAAACCTAGCTAGTAACAAAGGGTAGCACTCGCTACCCCAAAATTTCGGAAAATGGTTAAAATTATCGATTTTTGCTATCTCAAAATTCTTATATATGGACCTTAACAAAAGTATCAAACAATATTAGAAAAATTCGCTACCCCAAAATTTCATTTCTAGATTCGCCCCTAAATTTGTCCCCTACCATCAACAAACTTGCGCTAACACGTATTTTTTTTATCAATAGGTCTTGGTATAGACGGGTAGGGCGAACAAACGGGTAAAGACCTCTAATAAAATGGGTAGGGGGGATAAGGTGGAACACCCCCCATGTGCTTCCCACTTTATGACAAATGGGTATTTTGTGAGGGAAAATGGTATCCGTCTATACGTATAGACGGATAGTGTCCGTCTATAATGAGAATTTGTGTTTTTTTATTGCGTATTTTCATCATCGTCATTAATGGGTAATCAAGCAATTGAGTCCAAATTGCAAGTACTTTTTGTTCTTAATCTAGCATCAGATGACATTTCTACCCTATAGTTTAGGCACAAACTATAAAGACAATTACAAAATATTACGAATGTTTTTCCAAAATGGGGTTTTATAACAAACAATTTAATGAAATAGGGTGACTTTGAAACTAATTACCCAAAATGGGTCCACGTAGGCTCGGTTTTAGCGTTGCTAGGGTTGGATTAAGATTAAGCTCGGCGGGAGAAATGACTTGAAGCCAAAACGCTCGGCCGCTGAGCGACTTAGCAATTTATTTAAAAAAAAAAAAAAAAAAAAAAAAAAAAACGTTACTAATGGGAATCAAACCCGCAAACTAAAACAATCACTTCACACCCCTAACCATAACACCAAGGATAATGTTATGACTTATTTGGGAGATTAAAATTAAATATTTAATATTAATAGCAATAAATGTATTTTGGGACTTTAACAACAATTACTCAATATTTTATTTAAGCACTTAGATTTAACATATAACTTTGATTGCTTTGGTGGTTATGTAGTGTAGAATAAGTGTCATTTTTGTGGATGGTCTTGAGTTCGAATCTGTTTAACAGCGGATTTTTTTTTTTTTTTGCAAAAACCCAAGACGCTGTGGGGGAGGACGATTTGAACTCAAATCGCTCACCCCCCGAGCGACTTGCCTTGAAGTAGTATACTGCGGTTTGGGTGAACATCAAGTGACACTTTGGGTAAGGTCGTTGAGTGGGAGAGCGACTTGAATCCGAGCCTAGCTTCGGTGATGACGTGGACCCATTTTGAGTAAATACTTTGAAACTCAACCCATTTCGTTAATTAATTTGTGTTTGAGCCCCATTTTCGAAAAAAATTCAAATATTACCGATAAGTTCTTTTTATAACTATTTACCTTTGTACTTTATCGTTTTAAGAACTATTACCAAAATAATTTTCGTTTAAATCTACTACCATTAAGTTTGATTTTTTTTAAAAACACTACAAGTCTCATCCAAACCTCAATAAAACACAATTTTAGCGGTTTATTTTTGAGTGTCTGTCTCAAGTTGTAAGTCAAATTTATTGGTAGTAGTTTTTAAACGAAAATTATTTTAGTAGTAGTTGTTAAACATTGTAGTACAAAGTAGTAGTTATCAAAAAATCCTTTATTTTCCTATATATTTAATTAATGAGTATCAGCCGTTAACACCCTATCAACATAATAATTATTATTGGAATAGAATGTCAACTGTCGACTACAATTATTATTATTATTATTATACTTGTTAAGGTTATACTTGTCAACTCTCAACTGATGTATACCTATTACCTACCTAGTTAAGGTTATACTTGTAACTAGATTTTGCTGTAGATGACTTACAAAGCTTGTCGTATGTGATGTTGCATAAACTACTCCAGAGTATGCCTTTGACCAGGGCGACGCCAAGATTTTATATTTGTACAACATAGAAGCGGCCAATAAAACAAATTATAACAGTTTTAATTTTTGTTGACATTATTTTAACCTTGTAATTCCATTTTTAATTATTTTTAGGTTTTTTTTGTTAAAAGCTACCTAAGATTTGTCTCACTTGCAAATACACTATCTATCATTTTTTTTTTTTTGCAAGACACTACCTTTAATTTTTAAATTTTGTTGAAAACTACCAAAATCCATTTTCCAGCCAAATTTTGGTCGAACTCAGACATTGACTTTGTTTACTCCTTTTATCACGTGGGAAGTGACTTTTTTTACCCTTTCATTTTTTTTTTCCCTTGAAAAATTTCAACAGCCTCTCTTCCCTCCTCTTTCTTGTCCTGATTTAACCCCTTCTCTTTCTCTCTTTTCTCATTCACAACCATCTTCTTCTCCTACCCCGCCCATTATCTTTCTTCTTATCTCTTCCATCTCCATTTCTAGTTTTGCCCAATGTCAAGTACCTCAATAAAATCCACGAAACTTGAACTAGAAGAAAGGTATGCAACTATGGCATCCATGTTGCACTTAAAAAGTTAATCAACTTAAGCAAGGAGTTAAGAAGAAGATGCATTTGAAGGAGCTTGAAGTAAAATGTGATGAGATGAAGATTTGCGTTGGAGATGTTGAGGTCATAGAAGAAGAAAGCTAAAATATCCATAGGATTGGTGTTTGCTATGTATTTCAATGCTGGCTAATGTAGACTTCAAATAAATGTTATATTAGGTTATTTTGACATGAAATGCAATGTAATGTACTCAAATACCGGTTCTTTTTAATTGCATTGCTTACATTTTGCCATTACAAAATAGTGGATGGGGGATTACAATAAAATTCACCAATCCTAAATAAGTGAAGGATGAATGAGTAATGGTTGGGAAAGTATATCAGGTAAAGGTAAAAGAGGAGAAAGGGAAATAGGCATGGGGACTATGGTAAAAGAGGAATGAGGGGAAAAAAATGAGAAAATAAGAGAGTTCCACGTGAGAATTGGAGTAAATAAGGTCAATGCCGGAGTTTGACCAAAATTTGGCCCGAAAATAGGTTTTGGTAGTTTTCAACAAAATTTAAAAAATGAAAGGTACTGTCTTGCAAAAAATAAAATGATAGGTAGTGTATTTGCAAATGAGACAAATCTCAGGTTGCTCTTATTTTTAATCTACGGTTTTTTCCCATGGTACCCTCGAACTTTGGCGGATTACACATGGTACCCCTTCTTTTAGCTTTCTACATATGGTGCCCATCAGTTTGACTTTCTCCTTCCCCAAATGCCCTTACTATGGTTGCCGTCATAACGCCGTTAATGTAGTTCTTTTTGGCGGCAAAAACATAACCAACCCACACCCTTATTTGTCTTTATTCTAACCTATATTCATCTATCATCAACCTAAATAAAACCTCTTAATATTCCCAAAGAAAATCCCTAATTTTCCCCCAAATTTTCCCAGAAAATTTGACAGAACCCTAACCCCAAAAGAAAATCCCTAATTTTACCCCAATATCCGAAAGTAATCTCCTCTTTCAAGCTTCATCTGGTGATTTTCGTCCTTTCAAAGTGCAAAGGTAAGATCTTTAACAACTATCTTTAAATTTCAATTAACTTCATAGAAATTATTTATTTAGATTCAGATTAAGTTATAGGAAGCGATAAATATGTGTTGCATGTTAGTATTTGTAAAAAAAAATCACGAAATTAGGGTTTGAGTTATATTTTTTCTTACTTTCATCATTGTGTGTAATTATAGGATGGATCCTGCAATATGGTTGGAATTTAACTATGACGGTAAGTGCTTTGATTATCCAAAGATATGATGTTGATTTAATGCAATTACTGGATGTGATTGGTGAGCTTGGGGATGTGAGTTTGAAGCGAGAATGTACTCATACCATCGCTTTACGACTGTTTTATAAAAATGGTGGGGGTCAGAAAATATATATAAGAAATGATAATGATTTGTTGAGCATGTTTGCTCATTTTGAAGGGAGAAATGTTATTAAGGTTTGTTTGGAGCACACTGAGCATCCTATTAGTTTGTTTAGGTTGGCTGAGGGACTGAAAAAGGTACAAAGAGAGGTAGAAGAGAAAAAACAGAGGGAAGAAGAAGAGAGAGCTAGAAGGCAGAGGGAGGCAATAGAAGTGGAACCTTTGAGCATTGAAGTGCCTGTGGTGGATGTTGATACTAATGACACTGAGTATGTAAGAATTTACACCTCCCAAGAAATTGCTGATCAACAATCTCCTCCACAACCTACACCTAGATCTCCTCCACAACATATACCCAAATCTCCTCCACAACCTACAACTAAATCTCCTCCACAACCTACAACTAAATCTCCTCAACAACCTACAAGTAAATCTCCTCCACAACCTACACCCAACTCTCCTGAACCTGTAACACAAACAACTCAATCATCACAATGTCCCACTTCTGATAGATTCCATTCACAACCATCACAACCTGTTTCTAAGTCAGTCCCAAGAAGGAGTCAGTCAACATCAAATAAAAAGATACCTAAAACTTCTGCCAAGAGGAAAGGGGTATATGTGCCAAAGACTAAGCGAGAGGATCCCTCTGAAGTTGATGTTGTTGAAGACAGGCCTAGAAGGAATAGAGGGAACCATTCTTTTATGGGGGTGGAGGATGACAATGATGACAGTGATGAGAGTGATGAGGACTATTATTGCAGTGATGGTGAGGATAGTAGTGACAGTGATGACAGTGCAATGGTTGAAGAGCAAGACATTGAGGAGTTGGATGATAATGAGGCTGTTCATCCATTTGATGTTGGGCTCACTGTTGGAGTTAATGAAGAGGATGAAGAAGATAATGAGCAGAGTTTGAAAATGTACAAGAATGGAAGGATGTATACACCAGCTAGATGGGGTCAGATTGTGTTAAAGCCATGGCTAATGTTCATGTCTAAGGGGAGTTTCTTTCAGTGCTCTCTGATTACTGTGTACAAGAGGGCTTCAGGTGTGATAGTGTTAAAATCGATAAAAGAAGATATACAGCTGAATGCAGTGGGAAGTTGTGTACTTGGAAGCTTCATAGCTCATGTTTGCCTGACTCTCTGACATGGGCTATTAAGACTCTAACAGGGAACCATAAGGAGTGCTTTAACTTGAAAAGGAATCCTATGGCCACTGTTCCTTGGATGGCTAAAAAGCTAGAAACTGAATTAAGAGCTCATCCTGAGATGCCAGTTAAGTCAATGGCAGATTTGTTAATGAAGGGTTATGGCATTGATGTATGCCTAAGGACAATGTATAAGGTCAGAATTGCTGTAGCTGAAATGGTGTATGGGGGATTTGAGGAGAGTTACAATAGCTTGGCAGCTTATGGAGAGGTGATAAAACAGACTAATCCAGGTTCTTGGGCTTTAATTACCTGGCATAACCCTCAAACTGGACAGACTGGTGGTCAAACTGGTGGTCCAGTCCACTTCAAAGCTATGTTTGTGAGTTTTCATTCATGGATACTTGGGTT
This sequence comes from Silene latifolia, assembly GCF_048544455.1. Lineage (NCBI taxonomy): Eukaryota > Viridiplantae > Streptophyta > Magnoliopsida > Caryophyllales > Caryophyllaceae > Silene > Silene latifolia. Next base: position 331,408,137 of record NC_133537.1, read on the forward strand.
TTTGAGAGGTTGTAGGCCCATCATTGGTGTTGATGGGTGTCATCTGAAGGGGAGGTATAAGGGGATGTTGTTATCTGCTATAAGTGTAGATGCCAACAATAATCTGTATTGTATTGCATATGCAATTGTGGGGAAGGAGAACACTGAGTCTTGGACTTATTTTTTCAGAAATCTAAGGTTGGCATTTCAGAGTGTTGGATGTTCCAAATGGGATTGGACATTTATCAGTGACAGGATGAAGGGAGTTGAGAGGGCACTTGAAAAAGAGTTTCCTCAGTCCACCAAGAGGATTTGTGCACAACATTTATATTCCAACTTCAAGCTCAAATGGGAGGGCCTGCATTCCATGACCTGTTTTGGAGGGCGACCAATGCAACCTCAACTCATGCATTTCACAAAGCAATTGAGGAGATAAATAAGTTGTCCGGTCAGCGGTCTTGATTATTTGTTAAGTGTTGAGGAACAATGGTCAAAATCACAGTTTGACCCAAACATTGCTTGTGACCATAACACCTCTAATTTTGTGGAGTCATTCAATGCATTAATAAATGATTTAAGGGAGAAGCTTTGTGATGACCCTTATGGAAGGAATCAGAACTGATTTCATGGCAAAGATGGCTGAAAGGATGGAAGTGGCAGATGGCTTGCAAATGCATGAACCTACACCTTATGCTAAGGAGATATTAGAGTACAATATCCATGGGAGTAACCAGTGTATGGTTATTAAAGCAGGTGGTGGGGAGTTTGAGGTGCTTGAGGGTACTAAACCTCATCCAGTGGACATTCTTAAGGGGACATGCTTATGTGGGGGGTGGCAGATAACTGGAATCCCATGTAAGCATGCATGTAGAGCTATTTTTGACAATAGGGAGCAACCAGTGGACTATGTGCATGGATTCTATAGGGGTCAATGTTACAAGCTCACCTATGGAGAACATATGCATCCTTTACCTGATAAGGATGCATGGCCAACCTTCCAATTCCCTCAAGTTTTACCCCCTATTCCAGAGAGGAGCATAGGAAGACCTGCAAGGCAAAGAAAGAGGAAACCAGACGAGCCCAAGAAGAAAGGTAAAAGATCAACAACAATCACATGCTCAATATGCAAAACTGTTGGACACAATGCAAGGTCTTGTAAAGGAGGTCCAACAGCAAAACAGAGGAAGGCTAGTGGGGGTGGTGGCAGTCAGAAGAAGAGGGCCAGGAAAGATGGAGCTTCAACAAGCAAGGGTTAAGTATGTTTCTGAAAAGACACTCATTTTTTGGCTAAGTTAGGTTGTTAACTAAGTCAGTTGCCATTTTTTGCTTATTTGGTAAATCACATGTTATGGGTATATTTTGTGCAGTTTATTAATCGTATTTTGCAGCTTTTGGTGATTTATATATCACACATCAAGAAACATTTTGGTGATTTATAAATCACAGGAACAACCTTTGTATAATTAACAACAATGATCAATGCTAGCATTGCAAGTTTTAATATTACTAATTGCATTTGATTCTATTACAGTTGTTGCATATTACATAGTTTCTTATCCACTTCTTTGGTTCATCATGACATATAACAAGAACATGTACATAAAAATGGCTATTTTTATGCTAAGTTGTAGTAGCTTTGACATATCATCCATTTTTGCCTTCAACAGATTAAGCATCTCAGCTTGTTCCTTCAGTTTCTTCGTCACTTCATGTAGATTATGCATTTGTTGTATTTCTTCTTCTTCATGTTGATTGTCTTCTACTATTTTAGCTTGGCACCATTGAAACCAACCACAATCATCACACTTGTAATATAGCTTCATTGGATTTCTGCGCAGAGGCCCCGAGGACCTTATGTTTGATCTTTTTTTGCATCTTGGGCATTGTTTGTTTTCTACTTCAATTCCTCTTGAATAAGAACTTGCATTAGATGTATAAGACATTATTGAGTTTCCTTATGTATTGATACTTGTTTTAATTGTAAATGAGGGAGATTTGGCTTTTAAAGCAACAGATTCCAACGGCTACATCAATATAGCCGTTATTTTTGTTCTGTTCTAGAAATTGGGTACATTGGGCAAAAGTTTGAAACACAGGGGTACCATGGGCAAAAAGTGTATAGTTCAAACTAACTTTCCCACCAAAAAGTGAAATTGTAACTGACGTTAAGAAAACTTAACAGCCGTTTGTCAATGGCCATTTTGGGAAAGAAAAAGTCAAACTAATGGGTACCTTATGTACAAAGTTAATTTGAGGGGTACCATGTGTAATCTGCCAAAGTTCGAGGGTACCATGGGAAATTTCCGTTTAATCTATAATGTTGGACAACTATTACTAAAGACTATTTTTTCAAATGTTGAATACAAATTCTCACAAATTCTCACTTTGGACTATCCGTCTAAAGTTATAGACGGGTTAAATATCACACTACTTTCATAATAAGACAAACAATGGGATGTCACCACTTTGTCTTATTTGATAAGTGGTAACATATTTAACCCGTCTATACTTTAGAGGGATATACCTATCTAAAGTGAGACTAATTGAAATATAATAGCTATAATGACAAATAAATGGGGTAGCAAAATAAAATTTCCACCAAATTTTTGTAAGTTTGGGTGTTGCAAGTTATGCAATTTTACCATGGTGGCTTCGCCTCTATCATGTGAGAGAAGTTACTGTGAAACTATTTTACAATTTAAAATAAAAATTATGATATTAATTAAAAGTAATAAAACGGGTACATAAGATATGAAATAGTGTATTAATAAAAATGGCCAGTTAATGATAAAAGAATAAACTCATTATGAAAAGCATATATACCAAATGAAAAAAAAAACACTTTGAACCACGATTAATAAAAAAACCGACTCTTACAAGTGTTTGTGTCACATAAGCATGATGATCGCCTATATAAAGGAAACATAGGGGACACCAAAGAGCATCTCAAACTCCAAAATAACAAAGCCTACAAAAATGAAACTAATCCAAGATCATTTTCCAAATTTCATTATCTCCAAACCCTATTTTCTGATTTTTATTTTTCTTGTGATGCACCATATTAATACAGCAAGTACAGCCTTGCTTAGTATTAATTACCCTGGCAACCAAACTGACCATATTGCATTGTTAGCCATTAAGAGCCAACTAGTAGACCACCCTAACGGGGTGTTAACCTCGTGGAATAACTCGGTTCACCATTGTAATTGGGAAGGAGTTACTTGTGGTCAAGAAAATAATCGAGTAACAATTTTAGACCTTCACTCTGAAGGCCTAGCGGGAACCATATCTCCTTTCATAGGGAACCTTAGTTTCCTCGAAACTATACTTCTTTACAATAATAATCTTCATGGACAAATTCCTTCTGAGTTGGGTAATTTGGTTTACTTACAAAACCTATCACTTTTTCAGAACACCCTTTCAGGTGAAATTCCGGCTAACTTATCCGGCTGTGTCAACCTTAGAAATCTTTCTATAGCGTTCAATCAGTTCGAGGGGAAACTCCCTGTCGAATTAAGGACATTGTCCAAGCTAGAAATCTTTGCCATTCACAACAACAATTGTACAGGGCCTCTGTTCGACATCATATCAAACCTGACTTCCTTGCGATTCATATCTACTGATTACAATGCGTTTACAGGAACTATTCCTAACAGCATTGGTAGGTTTCAAAACCTATCTATACTTAGCCTCTACGTAAATGAATTCTTCGGGACAATTCCTAAGTCCTTCTACAATCTCTCATCACTACAAAAAGTTAATCTCGCTTACAACCATTTTACAGGAGAACTTCCAGACGATATAGGTTTCACTCTTCCCCATTTGACATGGTTTTTCCTCTTTGGAAACATATTTTCAGGATCGATTCCAACCACTTTAGTAAACCTAACACATATTGAGTTAATTGATCTAGGTTATAATAACTTAACTGGAAAAGTCCCTCCAGGTTTCGAGCAACTCCATAATCTAACTTATTTAACCCTTTCTTTCAATTACCTTACAGATGACATAAACTTCATAAGTACGTTAGTTAATTGCACCAAATTACGATTACTAGATTTAAGAGGGGGTGGATTTACGGGAGACTTACCTGCATCGATAGGCAATCTGAACACCGGTTTACAAAAGCTTGGACTTGGAAGCAATGACATAAGCGGAATAATTCCGGCAGGTATCATCAATCTCACTAATCTTACTATTTTGGACATGAGTAACTGCATGTTCACAGGAGCTCTTCCTCGCGATATTGGGAAGTTGCGAAACTTGGAACAAATCCTTTTCTATTCCAACAGACTGACAGGTAAAATTCCTGAATCTCTCGCAAGTATCCCACGCCTGACTGAGCTTTATTTAGAAGAAAACATATTCGAAGGGAGCATACCTCCGAGTCTTGGGAATTGCCAGAGCCTTTTGACCTTGAATTTGTCGTATAACAAACTCAATGGAACCTTGAACACCGAACTGTTAAAAGGATCCGCTAAATTTGTTCAGTTAGATTTGTCTCACAATCATTTGGAAGGGTCCATACCTTCCGAGATCAGTCAACAAACAAGCCTAGGATACTTTAGAGTATCCGAAAATAAGTTTACAGGTGTGATTCCTGATGGCCTTGGTCAATGTGTTACCCTCCAACAATTGTATATGGATGGTAACTCCTTCCACGGAGCTATTCCTTCATCCTTTGCTTCTTTGTCAAGCCTTGAAGAAATCGACTTGTCTGATAATGATTTTTCTGGCTCAATCCCAAATTTCTTCTCTAAATTTTCCTCATTATACTATCTAAACTTATCGTACAATGATTTTGAGGGAAGAGTTCCGACAAATACAGTATTTGCAAATAAAAGTGCAATATACCTTGCTGGTAACAAGAAGCTCTGTGGAGGAATTTCAGACCTGCATTTACCCAAATGCCCGGAAAAGAAAATCATGGAAACGAGCAACAGAAGGAAAAAGACCCAAATTATGAAAGTGATAATTCCAACTGTTTGCACACTGTTTGGTGTGCTGGTCATGACAATAGGGTTGTACCTGGCTTATATAAAAAGTAAAAAGAAACAAGTTTCATCCGGTTTGGAGATGGGAAAATCATTCCTGAAAGTGTCTTACGACATGCTACTCAAAGCAACAGATGGTTTCTCTTCGGATAAGCTACTGGGAGCAGGTACTTTTGGGTCTGTGTTTGAAGGAATAATGGACGGAAAGACGGTTGCTGTAAAAGTTCTGAACTTGCAGCAGCGTGGCGCATCAAAGAGTTTCATAGCAGAGTGTAAGGCTTTAAGGAATATTCGTCATAGAAATTTGGTGGGAATTATAACTGCTTGCTCTAGTACCGATTTTCAAAGAAATGATTTTAAAGCTCTAGTGTACGAGTTTATGCCCAACGGAAGCCTTGACAGATGGTTAAATGGTGCTGGAAATATGAACATTCTTCAAAGGGTTGATATAGCAATCGATATGGCTCATGCACTCAATTATCTCCACCACGACTGTGAAACTCCGATTGTTCACTGTGACCTAAAACCGAGCAACATATTGCTCGATCATGACATGATTGCCCACGTTGGTGATTTCGGACTAGCGAAGATCCTTACACAACCTCTACATCCTAATCAAAGTAGCACAATTGGAGTCAGGGGCACCGTTGGCTATGTTGCTCCAGGTATGATTATCCTAGTTCCGTTCTCTCAATTCTCATTGTTTCAAAGATAAGCATAAATGACAAAACAATCTAACAACTTGTGCAAATCATGATAAAATTGTGCTAAAAAATTTATAGTTCGACTAACTCGATCTTACCTCTTATTCTCTGTGACTAAGCCTTGTCATTGATTTTACATCATCTTAGAGTACGGCTTAGGAAGTGAACCATCCACAGATGGTGATGTATACAGTTACGGAATACTGTTACTTGAGCTCATGACAGGAAAGAGACCCACAGACAACATGTTTAAGGAAGGTTTCAATCTTCACATGTATGCGAAAGCAGCGTTACCTGACCAAGTGATGCAGATTGTAGACCCGTCTCTCCAAGACAACGAAAACACTGAAGAAGTCGAAAACAGAAGAGAAATCCAAGACAGTTATCATCAGAAAAGGGAATGCATTTTTGCCTTGGTTAGTGTCGGGGTGGCATGCTCTGACCATTCACCAGAAGATCGAATGAAGATCCCAGATGTTATAAGTAGGCTTCAAGCAGCCAAATACAACCTGCTCAATCCTACACGCACTCGTCATTGATCTGATATCGAGTCTGAATAACATCTATGAATATTGATTGATTGTGTGCTTATTTTATTGTGTTGTGTGAAAATAATGCTGTAATAGCAACAAATTTCATTGTTTTAGCATGAGAAATCATTAAATCAAGCAATCTATTTCAAAAAGACATTCATGTCTTCGAATTTTCTCATCACAAGTGTAAGTTCATTAATCTAAAGCACACTCCTTAGTCTCACTACTCTCAAATAACTTTTTTTTTTTTTGAATGACGAGAGACCCACAACCGCTACCTTTGATGTGCAGGAAACCCCCTAAATGCCTACCAGGATAGAGCAAAAAATAAAATAAAATTCTTAGTGCAAACTCATCTGCTGTGTCGTAGAAGCAGTCATGATGTTACTTAATAGGAATAGTCGGCCTTCCAAGAAGTTCGTCCTCCCAATAATTCCCGTACCTATCAAAAAACCATGGTTACACCACTGCTCGTTGGAGGGTGTTCTCGCTTTACATTTTGTTGATTGATTGTGCTTATTTTATGTAATTATAACGAGTCGCATGTGGTATAATTATCTACCATCCCGACAGATAATGTAACTATAGAAGACAATCTAGAAGGCGAGAGCATTGCAAAACCCATCTACGGACTGATTAATGATTATTTCTGTAAACCTTCTAATCAATATTATAAGAGCAATAATTATAATTCTGACATCAAATTAATAACTACACATGAGAAGGTTACTATTAATATATAAAATCACATGAAGAGTTTTGACTTACAAAGCTTGTCGTATGTGATGCTTCAATTATAATTCTGACATCAAATTAATAACTACACATGAGAAGGTTACTATTAATATATAAAATCACATGAAGAGTTTTGACTTACAAAGCTTGTCGTATGTGATGCTTCCTCTGTTCTATTTGGTCTCGTTCATTTTCCAAAATTCCCTGTCACGTATTTTGAAAAACGTATACAATTGAGATCACATAAGAGTATAAGACATGACATGACTGTCTATATAAACGAGCCTATTATACTCCAAAGAGCATCCAAACTCCAAAAGACAAAAGCATACAAAAATGAAACCAACCCAAGAGTATTCTTCAATTTTCATTATTTCGAAACCGTATTATTTGATAATATTGCATATATTTATGATGCATCTTTTAACTGTAAGTATAGCCCTTCTTAATAAAGACTACCCAGGCAACCAGATTGACCACATTGCACTATTAGCCATTAAGAGCCAACTAGTAGATCGTCCTAATGGAGTATTAAGCTCATGGAATAACTCGGTTCACCATTGTTATTGGCAGGGTGTTACCTGTGGTCGCAAACATAACCGAGTCACAATTTTAGATCTTCATACTGAAGACTTGGCAGGTACCATTTCGCCTTTCATAGGGAACCTTAGTTTCCTCGAAAGCATAGCACTCTACAATAATAGTCTTCATGGCCGAATTCCTTCCGAGTTAGGGAAATTGTTAAACTTAAAAGAACTTGGGCTTGACTTCAACGCCCTTTCGGGTGAAATTCCAAGTAACTTATCCCATTGTGTTAACCTCAGAGAATTTTACTTACGCAATAATAATTTCGAGGGTAAACTCCCACTAGAATTAAGAGCATTGTCTAAGTTAGAAATATTTTCTGTTTACCAAAACTTTTTTACCGGCCCACTTTTCGACATAATATCAAACATGACCTCCTTGAACGATATAACTGCTGGTTACAACTCGTTTACAGGAACTATTCCTGACAGCATTGGTAGAATGCAAGATCTAACTCGCCTTGCTCTATGGGAAAATAACCTCTCTGGCGCATTTCCTATGTCCATCTTAAACCTGTCGTCCCTTGAAATTCTCGATCTTTATGGGAACCAATTTGAAAGAGAATTTCAAGCGCAAACAGTCGTCAATCTTCCCCGTTTGACATGGCTGTGCCTCAATGGCAACAAATTTTCAGGATCAATTCCAATCACCCTGCTAAACCTCACAAACATTGAGGTAATTGACCTAGGTGATAATAATTTCACGGGAAGGGTTCCTCGAGGTTTTGAAAAACTCCATGGTCTAAGTTTTTTAGGAGTAAACGAAAATCACCTTACAGATGACATCAACATTATAAGTTTATTAGTTAACTGCACCAACTTACAAGTCATAGATTTCAGATGGAATAATTTTACAGGAGAGTTACCTGAATCCATAGGCAATCTTTCCACCAATTTACAACGGCTCGCACTTAGATTTAATCCGATAAGTGGAACAATTCCTGCAGGTATCACCAATCTCATTAATCTTACTTATTTAGATATGGCTCATTGCAATATCACAGGAGCTCTTCCTAGTGATTTTGGGAAACTCGAAAACTTGGAACACATCTTTTTCGATTTCAACAGACTAACTGGTACGATTCCTAAATCTCTTGGAGTTATACCGCGTTTGATGGATCTTTATTTAAATAAAAACCTATTGGAAGGGAGCATACCTTCGAGTCTTGCGAATTTCCCGAGCCTTTTGTACTTGAATTTGGCGTCTAACAGACTAAACGGAACCTTGGACAGTGAACTGTTCGAAGGATCTCCTAAATTTGTCAAGTTAGATTTGTCTTATAATCATTTGGAAGGCTCCATACCTTCGGAGATCAGTGAGCAAATAAGCTTAGTTTACTTTGCTGTATCCGAAAATCATTTTTCAGGCGTGATTCCGGATGGCCTTGGTCACTGTGTTGCCCTCCAACAACTGTATATGAATGGTAACTCCTTCCAGGGAGCCATTCCTTCATCCTTTGTTTCTTTGTCAATCCTCGAAGAAATAGACTTGTCCAATAACAATTTTTCAGGATCAATCCCGATTTTTTTCTCTAAATTTCCCTTATTACACTATCTTAACTTATCTTACAACGATTTTGAGGGAGAAGTCCCAACAAATGCATTATATGCAAACAAAAGTGTGATTTTCCTTACGGGTAACAGCAAGCTTTGTGGAGGAATTTCAGAGCTACGCTTGCCCAAATGCGCTGAAAAGAAAATCATCGAAAAGAGCAAGAGAAGAAAAACTGCTCTTTCCTCAAAAGTTATAATACCAACTATTTGTGCTCTGTTTGGTGTTCTCGCCTTCATGGTTGGATTGTATCTGACATGTATAAAAAGCAAAAAACATGTTTCACCTGATTTGGAGATGGGGAAATCATTCCTGAAAGTGTCCTACGACATGCTACTCAAAGCGACAGACGGTTTTTCTCCAGATAAGCTACTGGGAGCAGGTACTTTTGGGTCTGTGTTTGAAGGAACTGTGGATGGGAAGACAGTTGCTGTAAAAGTTCTCAACTTGCAACACCGCGGTGCATCTAAAAGTTTCATTGCAGAGTGCAATGCTTTAAGGAATATTCGACATAGAAATTTGGTCGGAATCATAACAGCTTGCTCCAGTACCGATTTTCAGAGAAATGATTTCAAAGCTCTAGTATATGAGTTCATGCCAAATGGAAGCCTTGACAGATGGTTAAACGGCGCTGGAAATATGAGCATTCTTCAGAGGGTTGATATAGCAATCGATATGGCTCATGCTCTCAATTATCTCCACCACGACTGTGAAACTCCAATAGTGCACTGTGACCTAAAACCAAGCAACATTTTGCTCGATCAGGACATGATTGCCCATGTTGGAGATTTCGGACTAGCGAAGATTCTTACACAACCTCAGCATCCTAATCAAAGTAGCACAACTGGAGTCAGGGGTACGGTTGGCTATGTTGCCCCAGGTATGATTAAACCCACGGTTTCTCTTTCTCAATTTTCAATAATAATAACACAACTGTTCCTCATGCAATTAATTAAGCCTTGTTATTGAATTTGCATCATCATAGAGTACGGCTTGGGTAGTGAAGCATCTACAGTCGGTGATGTTTACAGTTACGGAATACTGTTACTTGAGCTTATGACGGGAAAGAGACCCACAGACAACATGTTCAAAGATGGTTTAAATATTCACATGTATGCAAAAGCAGCATTACCTGACCAAGTGATGCAGATTGTAGACAAATCTCTCCAAGACAATGAAATCACTGCAGAAGTAGAAAACAGAAGAGCAATCGTCGACACTGATCATCAGAAGAGGGAATGCATTTTCACCTTGGTTAGTGTTGGAGTGGCCTGCTCCACTCATTCGCCAGAAGATCGAATGAAGATCCCAGATGTAATAAGCAAGCTTGTAGCAGCCAAAGACAACCTGCTCAATGCTATAAGCAGGTGTCATAGATCTACTATCTAGGCTGAATAACATATCTGAATATTGATTGTCCAAAACCGAATTTCACTGACAGAAAACAATATTGTATTGGCAACGAATTCAATTATTTTGATATGAGAATTCAATTTGTCTAACTTAAGAAGACATAACCCTAATCCATAAAGGTTTTGATTGACTTAACTTCATTTCCCCTTACATAATAGTTTAAAAGGGGGTCAGGTGCTCCATATTTCATCGTCACTTAACAGAACAAGTTCAAGCAGAACTAATGCTGTCAAATAGACGGAAAAAGACTGGCTAATTCGACACACACTCCTGCCTGAGACCTCAAATCCTTTTTAAAACTTCAAATCATAGTAATCATATTCATATGTACTTACTTTGGAAAGGAAATCAAACATCCAGTTTCTTTGCTCATGAACTCAGGACCTTTCATCTTTCACCAGTCATTAGTATAACCTCAGCACAATGGCCACAATCCTTATTGTCACAACTCAAATGCACATACTCCGACACTTGAGCGTCATGATACACCTATCAGCCAACAAATAGAAGGTTTAAGTATCCATATAAAAAATTCGTATTATTACTAAACAAGCGATAAAATTAGATATTCATTTCTACTCATTCACTGCTTATTAGAAGGTCTTGCTCTAATTGAGTTAGCAATCATTTGGCTGTTCACATGGGATCATTAAATTTCTATTATTGTAAATTTCTAATGAAAATTAAAGCAGCGATAGAAACTTGAAGTCAAAGTACTATTTCACATGAAGGTTTCTATTATTTTATAAAAGCAGATGTAAAGTTTGTAGTATTTGACTTACAAAGGTTGTCGTATGTGATATCAGATAGATTATCATGGAACTAGAGAGAACATAAGCCGTGGCATGATTGTCTATATTAGGGAAGGCTACTAGACTCGTAAAGAGCAATTACACACACACACACACACACACACACACACAAAAAGAAAAAAAAAAACATACAAGGATGAAACAAATCCAACTTCCAACCCAAGAGCACTGTTTAATGTTCAATAGTTCTAAACCATATTATTTGATATTGCTTATATTTATGATGCATCATATTACTGCAAATTTAACCTATCGTAATCCAGGCAACCAGATTGACCAAGTTGCACTGTTAGCCATTAAGAGCCAACTAGTAGACCATCCTAATGGAGATCTAAGCTCATGGAATAACTCCGTGCACCATTGTTACTGGGAGGGAGTTACCTGTGGTCGCAAACATAATCGAGTAACCATTTTATATCTTCGTTCTAAACGCTTGGCCGGAACCATTTCTCCTTTCATAGGAAACCTTAGTTTCCTCGAACACATAGTTCTCTCCAATAATAGTCTTCATGGCCGAATTCCATCCGAGTTGGGTAATTTGGCCAACTTAAAAACACTTGGGCTTTCCAACAACGTCCTTTCGGGTGAAATTCATACCAACTTATCCCATTGCGTAAACCTCATAGTACTTTCCTTAAGCAGCAATAAGTTAGAGGGAAAACTCCCCGTAGAATTGAGAGCATTGTCTAAGCTAGAATTGATTTCTATTTTCGATAACAACTTCACCGGGTCTTTTTTCGACATAATATCAAACTTTACCTCCTTGAGCATAATATCTGTAAGTTCCAACGCATTTACTGGACCCATTCCTGACACCATTGGTAGGATGCAAAAACTAACTTTCCTTAATCTATGGGAAAATCAATTCTCTGGTGCATTTCCTATGTCCATCCTCAACCTCTCATCCCTTGAAATTCTTCAACTTACAGACAACCAAATAAGAGGAGAATTTCAAGCACAAACAGTGGTCAATCTTCCTCATTTGAGACTACTTGACCTGGCCGGGAACAAATTTTCAGGATCAATTCCAGTCAACTTGTTAAACCTCACAAACATTGAGGTAATTGAACTAGGTAATAACAGTTTCACAGGGAGGATTCCTCAAGATTTCAGAAAACTCTATAATCTGAATTCTTTAGACCTTAGTGAAAATCACTTTACAGGTGACATCAACTATATTAGTTCATTAGTTAACTGCAGCAACTTAGATCTCAGGTGGAATAACTTTACAGGAGAGATACCTGAATCCATAGGTAAGATTTACACCAGTTTACAACGTCTTGCACTTGCACATAATCCAATAAGTGGAACAATTCCTGCAGGTATCACCAACCTCATTAATTTAATTATTTTAGATATTAGTGACTGCAATATCACAGGAGCTCTTCCGCCTGATTTTGGCAGACTCAAAAACTTGGAAATAATTGTTTTGTTTCGGAACAGATTAACTGGTAGAATTCCTGAATCTCTCGTAATTATACCACGTCTCACTCATCTTAGTTTAGCTGACAACTTATTGGAGGGGAGGATAACTCCAAGTCTTGGGAAATTGCAGAGCCTGTTAACCTTGAACTTGTCGTATAACAAACTCAATGGAACCTTGAGCAGTGAACTGTTTAAAGGATCTGCGAAATTTGTTGAGTTAGATTTGTCTCATAATCATTTGGAAGGGTCCATACCTTTAGAGATCAGTGAGCAAATAAATCTAGGATATTTTAGCCTATCCGACAATAAATTTTCAGGCGTGATTCCTAATGGCCTTGGTCATTGTGTTGCCCTCCAACAATTGTATATGGATGGTAATTCCTTCCATGGAGATATTCCTTCATCTTTCGCTTCTTTAACAAGCCTCGAAGAAATTGACTTGTCTGATAACAATTTTTCTGGCTCAATCCCAGTATTCTTCTCTAAACATCCTTCATTACAATATCTAAACTTCTCTTACAACAATTTTGAGGGATGAGTTCCAACAAATGCAGTATTTTCAAACGGAAGTGCAATCTTCCTTACTGGTAACAACAAGCTTTGTGGAGGAATTACACAGTTACAATTGCCTAAATGCGCTGAAAAGAATATCATGGAAAAGAGCAAGAGAAGGAAAAAGTCTCTTGCCATCAAAGTGATAATACCAATTAGTTGTATCCTGCTTGGTGTTCTGACCTTGGTGGTAGGATTGTATGTGGCTTGTATCAGAAGCAAAAAGACACATGTTTCGCCTGATTCGGAGATGGGGAAATCATTCCTGAAAGTGTCTTACGACATGCTACTCAAAGCCACAGATGGTTTCTCTTCGGATAAGCTACTGGGAGCAGGTACTTTTGGGTCTGTGTTTGAAGGAATAATGGACGGAAAGACAGTTGCTGTAAAAGTTCTGAACTTGCAGCAGCGTGGCGCATCAAAGAGTTTCATAGCAGAGTGTAAGGCTTTAAGGAATATTCGTCATAGAAATTTGGTCGGAATTATAACTGCTTGCTCCAGTACCGATTTTCAAAGAAATGATTTTAAAGCTCTAGTGTACGAGTTTATGCCCAACGGAAGCCTTGACAGATGGTTAAATGGTGCTGGAAATTTGAACATTCTTCAAAGGGTTAATGTAGCAATCGATATGGCTCATGCACTCAATTATCTCCACCACGAGTGTGAAACTCCGATTGTTCACACTGACCTAAAACCAAGCAACATATTGCTCGATCATGACATGATTGCCCACGTTGGTGATTTCGGACTAGCGAAGATCCTTACACAACCTCTACATCCTAATCAAAGTAGCACAATTGGAGTAAGGGGCACCGTCGGCTATGTTGCTCCAGGTATGACTTCCTCTCAATTCTCATTGTTTCCAAAATAATTTTCTTGAGCAGTTTCCATTAAAGACAAAAACAAACTAATTGATTTTGCATCATCTTAGAGTATGGCTTAGGAAGTGAACCATCCACAGACGGTGATGTATACAGTTACGGAATACTGTTACTTGAGCTCATGACAGGAAAGAGACCCACTGACAGTATGTTTAAGGAAGGTTTCAATCTTCACATTTATGCAAAAGCAGCATTACCTGACCAACTGATGCAGATTGTAGACCCATCTCTACAAGACAACGCAAACACTGAAGAAGTCGAAAACAGAAGAGAAATCCACGACAGTTATCATCAGAAAAGGAAGTGCATTTTCGCCTTGGTTAGTGTTGGAGTTGCCTGCTCTGACCATTCACCTGAAGATCGAATGAAGATCCCAGATGTCATAAGTAGGCTTCAAGCAGCCAAATACAACCTGCTCAATCCTACACGCACTCGTCATTGATCCGGTATCTAATCTGAATAACATATCAAAATATAATTGTCAAATATATCAAAATATAACAGTCACATTACAAACAATTACCTCTCCTTAGTTTTTTAAGGCAAATGAAATATATTATTCAAGGTCAGGCACTTCAGACTTGTTGACAGTATCGAAGATTTCTTAACCTCCTGATTAAGACGGAGGTACCAAACTAAGGTCGCAGGTTCAAATCCCCCTGGCTTGTGCTAAGACAACCTATTTCAGCTATCTTTATAGAGGCTTGTATCAATGTATCACCATAAAGTGTAGAACATAAGGAGCTAATATTCGTCGTCGACCAATTACTTCAAATCATCGACAAATTACGCGAAATATATAACTTTACAGTTTACCCTCTTACATATTTGACTCAACATCTTTCTAATTTCTCCCATTTATCTAATTAACTTCAAAATTAATCGAATTGACAAAACAGAATGAATTGAATTAAGAGTTAAATATTTGACAAACAACCCAATTAAAATTAATCGGGAAACAAATTAATTAAACTGATCGGGTTAACGAATTACTTACAACCAACAGTATCGATTAATAAGAAAATTAAATTGAACAATCATCCACTTATAGCAACCACCAATTCTGGTGAACATACCGTTTTCGTTCAATTATCATCATATTCAACTTCAATATGACTAAAATCTCCCTTGTTGTCAATGAATTTTGACTACAATTCCGGTAAAATGACGAACCCTAATTAGAGAAGGGGGGTGGGGGGAATTAGGTGCTAAATTTTGGTTTTTTGGCCAAATTTTTCTAAAAACATTTTTTTAATAAATACTAGTTTGAATGCCCGTGTGTTGCAATGGGTCAATAAACTTATTTATAATGTAAAAAAAACGTTATAAGGGTTTAATGTTTACATTTTATGTCTAATAATTGGTTTACATATTATTAAAATATCTCTTTCAAAAAAAATAAAAGATTAATATATACGTGGGTTAACTCTTATTTATAATCATATAATCACCCTACCTTATACTAATCTTTCGATGTGGGACAATTCTATTATTTATATGTAATATATTCACCAAACTTGGATTATTTTTCTGATGTGGGACAATTCTACTATTTATACGTAATATATATTCATCGAACTTGCATTATTTTTCAATGTGGGACAAATAACATACTCAGAATTACACTATCTTTTTTCCACTTATTTCGGCATCTAACCAGATCCCGAATACCGAATACGGACAATTGCTACTCATTATATCTAATGGTTATATTTAAATTTAATAATATGATCAAGTACTCTCCATTAATATTTGTACGTTGTTTTTCTTTAAAAAAAAAATCATAATTGAGATACAGAAATTTTCCGTAGTACCCCTTAATTTTGTCAGATTTTCCATGTTACCCCTACTTTTAAGAATCTGCCTACGGTACCCTTGAGGTTCCATTTTTTTGCCCATGGTACCCCCTAATGTAAAGGTTATTAAATGGACGTTAAGTTTGATGGTGTGGCAATAAAATAACAATTAAAAATAATTCTTCCTTTATTGTTTTATTGGTACGAATATCTCTCTTTTAAATGAAAATATAGTTAACTATATCATTATAATATTAGAAATTTCTCATGGTAACTTTGAACTTTGATAGATTACACATGGTACCCCTAATTTTAAGTTTCTACAAATGGTACCCTTGTGTTCACCTTTTTCTTTCTCAGAATACCATTTGACAACTTCCGTCATAAGCCCATTACTCTTATGACTTGGGGACGCCTTTTTCTTTTGTTATCTATAACACAAACACTTCATTATCTAATTCCTAAATTCATATTTTATTTAATAAACTAACATTTAATACCTAAATAACAAAACACAAATAGCATGACATGCTCAATTACTCATCTAGTTACTCATAGGAGTAATAGCATTATGAAAAAAAGTAAACACAAGGGTATTATATGTAGAAACTTAAAATTAGAGGTATTATGTGTAACCTACCAAAATTCGAGGGTATCATGAAAAATTTCCGTTATAATACTGACCATTTTATCGCTCTTTCTCCCACCTAAAAAAATGTTACAACTTTAAAAATTTAACATTTAATTCAAGATTATGTTTAAAGTCTCTTATATAATAAGTATTGTTCCGGGTGTAATTCCAGAGCAGTTATTTGTCACCACCCGTGCTTGTAGAAAGACGTCCTTAGTTGAATCCTCCTTGCGGTCTCCTGAAACGATGAACAAACTGAGGGCTCGGCTTTGGGCCGAGCGAACTCACTCCGACGCTCAAGTCAGTAACTTAGAGAGGTAAGTTGTTGTTACTTGGCAAAGTACGTATTGTAGAGAGATAAGGAAGATATTCCCAGATGAATAGTGATTCTTAGGTTAAATTGTGGATCCTTTCCTCAATGATAGTTGAGGAGTATTTATAGACTTTCACCTTTTGTCACGTAGTGGCCAAGTGGCCAAGTGGCTAGCAGGTGGAAAGACTGAGCTACCCTCGGCCGAGGGACCCATGGCAGGCCGGCGGGCCCTGTTGACTCACCGCCGAGGGGTCTTGGATATGAGTTCGCGGATGTGTGCCCCGGCGGACAAGGTGTCCTAGCCGAGGCACAAGAGGCAGGCCGACAGCCTGCGTCGGTTAGGCTGTTTAAGCCGTTGACTTGCTGCGGATATCTTTGACCTTGCTCAATGTGTTGACTTGGTCAGCGGGTGCAGAATATGCCCCATCAATTTGCCCCCAGCGTAGTCTATGCCGTGGTATGGGCTCCGATGTATGTTGAGCGTATATTCTGCGCAAGTGAAAATTTTACTCCCGGCTTCTTCTACCTCGGTGACTCTGCTTAGGCCGTACCATATCCCCCTCCACATGGTTGTGTAATGGACATCCGATGTGGAAAAGGCAATGACGACCGGGCCGAGACCGGGGTGGAGAGTGCGGTTGTTTCGATTGCCCCAGCCTGCTTTACGCTTGGTTGATCACGTGGCCGGCGGAGAACAGATACTTAGGAATTTGTCGAGGAAGATGAATAGGCAGAGATATGAAAGGGCGTGTTGAAGACGCTTGGTTACTGTTGCATTGATTGACACTCAACTGTTTGCGACGATTGACATCCCGTGGTTGCATGCTTGACATGTGTCTGTTTGTTGATTGGCTGATGTTTCATGGGCTGCGCCCTGATTGGCCCCTCTTCATGGGCTTTCCTCTATAAATAGGGTAATTAGTCCCTGAAATTGGCCACCAATTTCATTTCCTCAAAAATTTCCTTCTTTCTAGCCCTTGTGACGAAACCTCTCTCTAGCTTTCGATTATTACTCGGCGTGGATTTTCTTCAAGGTAAACAAATAAATTCTCTTTTTAACTCGTAAGTTTTGTTGTAACATGTCTTCTGCTGGTGCTGGACCTAGTGAGCCTGCGCCGGGGGGTTCCCCGTCGTGTCTTGATGAGGAGGAGATACTAAACGCCATCCCGATAAGGTTTGGGGGCCCTAGGTCTCCGTCTCCTGAAGCCGATCCAAAAGCTCCGGAGGGTGGGGAGGGTGATGACCGTGAGGAAGGGATTCCTTCTGGTGAGGAGAGACCGCCTATCCTGGGCCACGGCGAGGCGTGCGAGACTGGTCCTGACCGTGCCTGGACCAATAAATTCGCCAGTTGTTCTGGTGGAACTCTTTTCGAGGGTCATTTCTACTTCGATGAGGGGTACAAAATCGTTATCCCTGGGAAGGGTCAGGCGGTCTGTTGCCCTCCTCCGGGGCATATCGGCGTATATATCAGGCATCTGGAGTATGGCCTCCGGTTTCCTTTGAATAAATACGTCGCGGCCATCGTCAAAGCTATGAACGTTGCCGTGGCTCAGCTGCATCCGTTGGCTGTTAGGACGATAGTTGGCTTCGTGTGGCTCTGTCTTTTCAAGGGGGAGGTACCTACGGTTAATTTATTCCGCCGGCTTCATCATCTTCGGGCATCGACCCCCGGTAAGGTGGGGTGGTACAGCGTGCAGATGGAGCCGGGCGTCCTCTCCGTTGATAAGCTTTCTTCTTGCAAGGACTGGAAGGGGCGGTGGGTGTATGTCAAAGTGCCGGATGACTACCCGTTGCCCCGGTCCTTCCAGCACCAAGTCAACTTACGGTGCGAGAGTAAAAGGGAGCGTGAAAAATGGGTCTCCCAGAGCAAGCACAAGATGGATGCCAGCAGGGTTGTTCTTAGTGCTGACGAGGAGCGGGCGATGCAAAATTGTTTGATGCTGAGAAGGGATGGGTGCCCCCGACTCAGATTATTCTTCAGGATGAGCTGCTTTGCCGCGTCGGCCTCATACCGGCCCTCAACCAGGGTGAGTAGGGTCGGTGTGAGGCCCATCTTTGCCTATTACGCTCCTGTTTTTAGAGCTTTGTTTTACTTCTTTTATGTAACCCTTGTCTGGTTTCTTGCAGACCGGTTTGGCCAAGATCTGTCGAGGAGACCTTGAAGAGGTTGGGGCTTGATAAGGACGGAACGTCGTTGAGCAAAGACCCTCGGTGACCCGCGTGATCGTAGAGTGGCTCCCAACGAACTTATGGACAAGCAGCTGAAGGCGCTGGATCAGGCGGCGGCCCAAGCACGAGTTCTCGGGGGTGTGCCGAAGAGAACATCAAAGGCAAGGTCCAGGTCCGCGACGTTGTCGATCCCAGCTCCCTCTTCAACCCCAACGGTCCAGAAGGAGCATGTGGAGGTCATCGATGCCCCCGAGGGGATGGTGACCGTTGCGAAGGGCCCTCCTTCTCCCAAGAAGAGAAAAGAGCCATTGTCGGCTTCCGCCGCTGCCGGGGAGAAGGCTGGTTCACCTGGTCCTCCAACTAAGAGGGTCCAGACTGGTACGGAACTAACCTGTGGTTCAGACTTAGCTGGTTCATTGTGCATTCCCAATGACAGACTCTCTGATGTGTCGATGAATGTTGACATGGATGCGCTGTGTAAATTTTTTGTAGATCCGCCGTCGGCAGCCGCCGTTCTTACTGAGCGGCAGATGGAGAAGCAGCCTGCGGGGGCGGATGATAGGAATGTCACCGTTGACTCCGCACTCCAGAAGGTTCCCCCCGCCGAGCTTGTGGCGGAGGGTGCAAAAATATCCAAGAGGCTGGCGAAGTGGACTCAACTGGCCGGCTCCTACATTATGGAGCAAGAAGAGGCCATGGCTAAGGCTGGGCCACTGATGCAACGGCTTAAGCTTGATCTCTCCGCGGCAAAGGGAGAAGCCGGGAAGGCTAAGTTGGATCTCCTTGCTGCCAAGAAGCGTGTGGAGGAAGTTGAGAAGCTGCTAGGGGCCGAGAGGGCCAAAGTTGAGGATGCTGATGCCGCCACTGCCAAGATGATGGAGGAGCGGGACAGGTATAAGGGCGCTTATGACGCCGTGGTCGCCAAGAGGGAAGAGTGGAAGGATCTGTTCCATAACCAGGCGGAGGCGCTCAGGGACACGCAGGCTACCCTTGCTCAAAAGGAGAAGGATATTGAAATGCTTCAAGATGACCTCCTCCCTAAAATGTGCGCCCAATTCCGGGACCAGGCCGAGGAGGCGACCAGGGAGGCGATCAAAAAGCTCATCCCCGACGGCTCCTTCCCGTGGGATAAATTTGACCAGCTTCTGGACGAGATGGCTGATGCCGCGGAAAAGGCGGTTGCGGAAAAAGAGGAGGCGGCGAAGGCGGCTCAGATAGCTGAGGCCAAGGCGGCCTATGATGCAAAGGTGAAGGAGGCTGAGAGGCTAAAGGCACTTGAAAACGTCGAGCCTTCCTCTGAGCCGGCCACCGAAGATGTTCTTTGCTGCGATGGAGGGCAGCAACAGGCATAGGGAGACGGGCGGTCGTCACCAGACTCACCCGGCGTCTCGGATAGCTTTAGCTGTTCGGGGGCCAACTATTGAGCCTTTCCTCCCTGCCATTTTTGGCGCTTCACATGATATGTTTGTAATCTTTTGCTTTTCTTTCCCTTGTTTTGTTGTAAAACTCTTGGTAGGTTGTGTTTAGGCTTATCCCTATGGGGACGGCCGTCGTCGTCATTCTTTTCGCTTGTAACTTTGTTATCATTAATGAAAGCTTGCTTATTTTGCCTTCGGCTTGGCCGAGGTCTTTTCTTGTCTTCTTGCGTTATTAATTGAGCGCTTTTTCATTTTTGCCTTTGGCTCGGAGAAGCGACTAGAATGCGTATCTCAACCGCGTTTAACGTCTTTTTTTTCGAACATGTTAGCGTATCGACCGTTATGTCCCCCGCCAGGCCTTCGGTTGGGCGAGGCGTCTAGGGGTTACGCCGCGACAATGAGGAGTTGGCGTATCGATCGTTGTGTCCCCTGCCAGGCCTTCGGTTAGCCGAGGCGACTAGGGGTTCGACGCGCGACATGAGTTGGCGTATCGATCGTTGTGTCCCCCGCCAGGCCTTGATTGGCCGAGGCGACTAGGGGTTCGACGCGACGACATGTGTTGGCATATCGATCGTTGTGTCCCCTGCCAGGCCTTCGGTTGGCCGAGGCGACTAGGGGTTACGACGCGACAGCATGTGTTGGCGTATCGATCGTTGTGTCCCCTGCCAGGCCTTCGGTTGGCCGAGGCGACTAGGGGTTACGACGCGACAGCATGAGTTGGCGTATCGATCGTTGTGTCCCCTGCCGGGCCTTCGTTTGGCCGAGGCGACTAGGGGTTACGACGCGACAGCGTATGTACCTCTTGGGGTGACTTCCGTGGTGTCTACTTCTTGATGGCGACTATGGGGAAAATGAACACTGATGGAAAACTTGGATGGTTCTTCATTAGATAAAAACATGCGTCGGGGTGCCCACAGTTGTCTTTGGGCACCTCCGCCGCTACACAAAGTATTTCCTGAGATTGTCAGTGTTCCAATGGCTCATCAAAGGCACACCCTCCATGTCTGTCAGCCGGTATGTACCCGGCCTCATTTCCTCAACCACTTTGTAGGGACCTTCCCAGTTAGCCGTCAGTTTGCCATGAATGTTCCCTTTGTTGGTGGCGGTTGACTTTCTTAGGACTAGGTCTCCTACCTTTAAGTCCCTTTTGTGGACTCTTCGGTTGTAGGCCCTTTTCATTCTATTCTAGTATACTGCCAAGTTGAGGCGTGCTGTATCTCGGCTTTCTTCGACCAGGTCTAGGGAGGTTCTCAAGCCTTCCTCATTTTCGACCGGGCTAAAGGTGGCCGTTCCGTATGTTGGCACCGTTGCTTCAATTGGTAGGACCGCCGGACCCATAAACTAGGTGGAATGGACTGTACCCGTTGCTTCTTTCTCCGTGGTTCGCAGGGGACCACCGGACGCCGGGTAGTTCATCGGGCCATCTTCCCTTTAGGTCTTCAACCGTCTTCTTCAAACCGTTGAGGATTGTTTTATTAGGCGCCTCCGCCTGTCCGTTGCTCTGTGGGTGACAGACGGAGGAGTATGCAAATTTGATACCGAGTTCTTCCAGCCAGCTCATTATTGTGTCGCTCCAAAACTCTCGGCCGTGGTCGAATACCATGACTTGGGGTAACCCAAAACGAGTTATGACATTTTCCCAGATTACCTTTCGACGGCCGCGTCGTCTTTGCAGTATCGCTACGACTTCAACCCATTTGGTGAAGTAGTCAACGGCGACGATCAAGAACTTTCTTCCGCCGGATGCCGTTGGAAACGGCCCTAGTAGATCCATCCCCCACTGTGCGAAAGGAAGGGGATTAAGTACCGGCTGCAGGTCTCGGGATGGCGCATGTATCACCGGAGCATGCATTTGGCGATTCTTTGCACTTTTTGGTCTTGGCTCCGGAATCCGCAAGCATGGTGGGCCAGAAGTAGCCGGCTCGGAGAGCTTTGTGGGCTAGTGTTCTTGCCCCCATGTGATGGCCGCAGATGCCTTCGTGAATTTCTCAAATATTAGCTCACGTCGGTTGGACCGACACACTTCAAGAGTGGCCTTGTCACGGACCTCCTGTATAATTCTCCTTCAAACACCAAGTATCTTGCTGCGATCCTCTTTATCTTCTGTGAGAGACTGCGGTCCTCCGGTAACTCATTCATCAGTTTGTACTTCATTATCGGAGTCATCCAAGTCGTCTCGGCCTCTGTGTCGCCCACCATGCCGATGGCCTCAGTAATGCTTTTGGCATTCCTGATGTCCACCAGCACGGTTCGACTGATATTCTTGATGGTTGAACTGGCAAGTTTTGAGAGAGCGTCGGCTCGATTGTTCTCGGACCTGGGAATGCATAGTATTTGGAAGGATTTTAACTTCGAAAAGTCGGCTTTTACCCTCTCCAGGTATCTTACCATCCCGTCGTCCCGAGTCTCGTACTCTCCTCTGATTTGAATAGCCACTAAGAGTGAATCTGTTTTCAAAATGATGTGCTCCGCCCCGGCAGCCCTGGCTAGCTCGACTCCGGTTATCACCGCCTCGTATTCGGACTCGTTGTTTGAGGCCGAGAAGGTAAATTTCAAGGCGTACTCGAACTCGTCCCCGTTTGGGCTGATGATAAGTATGCCGGCTCCTGAGCTGTTCGTCGTGGAGGACCCGTCGGTATATACCTCCCATACTCCGGGGTTTTGCTCTTCTTGGTATGTGCATTCGGCCAGAAATCGCCGGTCTGTCCTTTTATTGAGGGCCTCGGCTTGTACTGAATGCCGAAGCCGGATAGCTCTACTGCCCATTTGATGAGCCTGCCGGATTGCTCAAATTTTTCCAATGCTTTCTCCAACGGCTGGTCGGTTAGGACCGTCACGGGATGAGCGTCGAAGTAGGGTTTCAGTTTCCTTGAAGCGATGACGACGGCAAAGGCTGCTTTTTCAATCAGCGGGTAATTTCTCTCGGCGGGCAACAGTGTATGGCTGACAAAGTAGATTGGGTGCTGTTGCTTGTCCTCTTCTCTGACGATCACGGCACTGACCGTGGCCGAGGTAACCGCTATGTACAGTGCATGTTTCCCCCAAAGATCGGTGCGGACAGGGTTGGGAGAGTCTGAAGATGAGCTTTCAGTTGTTTGAAAGCTGTGCTCTGCTCCTCCCCCCAGCCGAAGTCTTTATTTCCCTTCAACACCTTGAAGAATGGGGTGCTCTTGTCGGCTGACCGAGAGATGAAGCGTGCTAGAGCCGCCATCCTCCCGGTCAGCATCATGACCTCTTTTCGATTCCTCGGCTCCGGCAGGTCTAGGATCGCCTGGACTTTGTCTGGATTGGCGTCAATTCCCACAAGCGACAAGTACGCCGAGGAACTTACCTGCCCGGACACCGAAGTTGTATTTCATTGGGTTGAGCTTCATCTTGTACTTCCTTAGTGAACAAAATGTCTCGTGTAAATCGGCTAAGTGCTCGCTGTCGGACTTGCTTTTTACAATAGCATCGTCGACGTAAGCCTCAATGTTTCGCCCTTTTTGATTTTGGAACACTTTGTCCACCAATCTTGTGTAAGTTGCACCGGCGTTCTTTAAACCAAACGGCATCATTTTGTACATGTATGTGCCGTTAGCAGTGATGAATGCGCATTTGGGCATGTCTTCCTCGGCCATGAACACCGATGATACCCTGAGAAGGCGTCCAAAGAGGCTCGGATAGTGTAGCCTGCCGTCGCGTCGATTAAACTGTCTATTCGAGGCAAGGGATAGCAATCCTTGGGGCATGCTTTATTAAGATTGGTAAAATCTACGCACATCCTCCATGCCCCCGATGATTTCCTCACCATTACAACATTAGCTAACCACTCAGGATAGGTACAAGGCATGATGAAACCCGCCCAAAGAATTTATCTACCTCGGCTTTGATGGCCTCATCCTTCTCGGCTGAGGAGTTCCTCATCCTTTGCTTGACAGGGCGAGCGGTGGGGAGTACGTTCAGCTTGTGAACAATTACCTCCCGGCTCACGCCTGGCATCTCGGCCGCTGAGTAGGCGAAGACGTCTTTGTTCTTTCTCAGCAGATCTAGGAGTGCGGCTCTGAATTTTGGCTCCAGGTTGACACCGATAGTTACGGTGCGGCCAGGGTCAATCTCTACCTCTTCGGTTTCCGCTCCTTCGACCATGCCGACGGTGGTGTCCATGCGCTCGCCCTCCTGTTGCAAGGACGGGCTCTTCCCCCTTTCTGACTTCTTCGCCACTTTGAAGGATTGCATGTTGCACCCTTTGGCGGACACTTGGACATTGACCACTTCGTCCTTTTCGTTCTTTGAAACGAGCTTATGCGCTTCCCCCCGGTCCGAGACGTACATCAATGTCAGAGCCCGGACGGACATTACTGCATCGGCCTCGCTCAAAGTGACTCGGCCTATGAGAACGTTGTAGGCGGACGAGCCGTCAATGACCACGAACTCGGACATAACGTTCTTGGCCGCACCTCCCTCGCCGAACCTCACCGGCAGCCTGATTGACCCTAGGGGTACCAGGCCGGCCCCAGAAAAGCTGTCAACGGGTTGGTGCAGGGGCTCAAGTCTTCAACCCTCAGACCGAGGTTGAGAAAGCATTCGCTGTACATGATGTTTGTGTAGGCGCCTGTGTCGACCAGGCACCTCTTCACCAGGTGGTGGGCTATGTCCAAGTGGACTACGAGCGGGTCGCTGTGAGGGGCGATGACTCCTTCGTAGTCCCTCTTCCTAATGGTTATATCGGGGATGCTGGAAGCGGGAGTCGCTGTGTTGGGCACAAAGTTGATGGCCGGATACAGCTCGTTCAGGTGTCGTTTGTGCCCATGAGCGGACCCACCGTTCTCGTTGCCCCCGATGACAACATGGATTACTCCCATCCGTTCGAAGACGGACTTCTTATCCGAACCGTCGGCGTCAGTCTTTTGACCTTTGGCGACATACTTGCCGAGGCTCCCCTTCCGGATCAGCTCTTCAATGGCATTTTTCAGATGCCGGCAGTTGTCCGTAAGGTGACCGGTGTGGCCGTGGTACTCACAGTACTGGCTCGTGTCACCGTCACTCCTCGGCCTGGGTGGCCTCTCCCACTTCTGACCCTCGTTCTTGCTCAGGGCGAAAACCTCAGCGGCGGACACGGCCAGTGGGGTGTGATCATTGTACCGCTTCTGGCGGTTCGTTCCCGAACTCCACCCGGCGTCCGCCGAGTTCGCTCTCGGTGGACTGTCGAACCGTGACCTATTATCGTCACGGCGTCTTTCATCCGGGTTGTCCTCCCGGCGGCTTTTTCTTTCTGAGTGCTCGGCCTCGCTGGGGCCTACCCAGGTTTTGTGGTAGTCCTCCACCTTAATGGCTTGATCGGCCATTTTCCTGGCGGAGTCTAATCTTTGGCCGCCGCACTTGATGAGCTCATTCTTTAGGTCTCCTCTCGGGAGACCTTTCATCAGCGCGAAGGCTGCTAGTTCGCTGTTCAGCTCACGAATCTGCTGAACCTTGGCGTCGAACCTCTTCACATAACTTCGGAGAGATTCGCCTCCTTCCTGTCTGACAGTCAGGAGGTCCGAGGTCTCCACGACCCTCCTCTTGTTGCAGGAATACTGGGCTAGGAACGTGTCCTTCGGTCGGCGTAACAAAGATACCGACCCGTCGGGTAGCCCCTTGTACCAACTTTGTGCCATCCCATGCAGTGTCGTTGGGAAGATTCGGCACCAAACTTCATCGGGTTGCTCCCATACTGACATGTGAGACTCGTAAGCCTCGACGTGGTCAGTTGGGTCGCCTTCTCCTTTGTATGCTATAGGTGGCAACTTCAGCTTAGTCGGCACCGGGGTATCTAGGACGTGGCGCGAGGGGGCTGTCGACCACGTGCCGAACGACACGCGGCGATCGGCTCCTCACATCCCTAGTCCGGCTCCTCTCCCCGTGGCGGGATGGGCTTCTTCTCCGACTCTGGTGAGTCGGGCTTCTTCTCCGACTCTGGCGAGTCGGACTTCTTTCACTCCTCTGGGGGGTGCCTCGTCGGCGCTGCGGCGACGCTGTCCTCCCTTGAGTGCGGGAAGGACTAAGGTCTACCACTAACGCTCTGGGCTCCCCCGGCGTCTTGACAGGGCCGGCTTCTTCCATTGCTCCATTCAAGTTTCTTGGAGTCACATTTTGGGCCCTGGGCTCCTAGACAGGTTCCGCCGCTCTTGTCGGTGTGACAGTGTGAGCCGGCGTACTAGCAATTATGTCCAGGAGTAGCTTCAGCTTTGCCGCATCGACCACATGTCCCAGGATGGTGACTTGGTCGGCGGGCAGCGGCATATCTTGTTCTTTGGGCGTCCCGTTCGTCGTATCAGTGATACGGCCGGTGGGGGACTGCCCGATTTCTGAGTTGTGGAATGTGTCGTCTTGGTAGAATTTGTTTTCCACCAACACCTTCTCTAGTTGTTTCGACATCTTCTTAGCTTTTTGGGTGGGTTTTTGTTTGGGAATGAATGTGACCAGCTTCTAGTATCTTCCTTCCCCACAGACGGCGCCAATTGTTCCGGGTGTAATTCCAGAGCAGTTATTTGTCACCACCCGTGCTTGTAGAAAGACGTCCTTAGTTGAATCCTCCTTGCGGTCTCCTGAAACGATGAACAAACTGAGGGCTCGGCTTTGGGCCAAGCGAACTCACTCCGACGCTCAAGTCAGTAACTTAGAGAGGTAAGTTGTTGTTACTTGGCAAAGTACGTATTGTAGAGAGATAAGAAAGATATTCCCAGATGAATAGTGATTCTTAGGTTAAATTGTGGATCCTTTCCTCAATGATAGTTGAGGAGTATTTATAGACTTTCACCTTTTGTCACGTAGTGGCCAAGTGGCCAAGTGGCTAGCAGGTGGAAAGACTGAGCTACCCTCGGCCGAGGGACCCATGGCAGGCCGGCGGGCCCTGTTGACTCACCGCCGAGGGGTCTTGGATATGAGTTCGCGGATGTGTGCCTCGGCGGACAAGGTGTCCTAGCCGAGGCACAAGAGGCAGGCCGACAGGCTGCGTCGGTTAGGCTGTTTAAGCTGTTGACTTGCTGCGGATATCTTTGACCTTGCTCAATGTGTTGACTTGGTCAGCGGGTGCAGAATATGCCCCATCAAGTATACTTTGAGAGATTAATATATTTGGGGTGATACCTAAGTTATAAGGATAAATCCTATTTATAATCATGGGATCACCTCAGCTTATGATAATCTTCTGATGTGGGACAATTCAACTATTTATACGTAGTATATATTTATCACACCTACATTCTTTTTCAATGTGAGACGAATAACATATTTAAAAGTACACCATATTTTTTGAACCTAATTCGACATCCAACCCGATTTAATAATAAGTAAATACTATATTATCTATTAATAGTCATACATTTGTTTTCTATTTTTTTTATCATAATAAAAATATGTGCAAATGATATGGACCTATACTCTAATGATAGAAATGTTTTTAACACAATTCTAATTATATTATTTAAACGTAGTATATTTACCACACCTACATTATTTTTTAAATGTGGGACATATAAAATCAATAGGTAGAAAATATAATGATATAAATTTTTAAGAGTACTCCAAGACAGTACTTAAGATACTCAAATGATTTTGGGTTGATGCCTAAGTTCCAAGGATGCCTCTTATTTATAATCATGGAATCACCCACCTTATGTTATATTTCGATGTGGAAAAATTCTATTTTTTATATGTAGTATATTTGTCACACCTATATTATTTTTCAATGTGGGACATATAACATACTATGAAATACACAATCTTTAATATGTGCAAATTATATGAAATCTATACATACTCTAATGATAGCATTTCTTACCATGAATCTAATAATATTATTTTCATAATTTTTTTACCGACATTATTTTTTTAGTTTTGTACTCTGTCAGGAGACTACCATTAGTAAAACCTTTAGTTTTGTATTTTTTGGTTTTCTTGCTCATGTTCTTAACTCTTTCCCGGGTAGTTCCCAACGATTTCCACTTTATTTTTTATATCATATCGTAGATAATGATTGAAAATCTTAAGAGCTCTTTAAAACAATATTTATGAGACTCAAATTTTTTTGGGTGGATCATAAGTTCCAAATATGCCTCCTATTTATAATCATAGGATCACATCACCTTGAACTAATATTTCGATGTGGGACAATTCTACTATTTATATGTAGCATATTCACCGCACCTACGTTATTTTCCAATGTGGGACAAAACATACTAAAAAGTACACAATTTTACGTATTACGAAGTACACCATCTTTAATATCTGCAAAGAATATGAAATCTATACTCTAATGATAGCATTTTTTACCACAAAGCTAATTATATTATTTTCATAATTTTTTTAACGATATTTTTTTGCCAAATGAAATGTAAAAAGTTGATATAAAAATTGGAAATATCACTTGAATATAATTTAGAAAATATACATATTATAATAATTAAAAGATTCTCCACTTTATTTTTTACATTAAAAATTATACTTTCCTAAATTGATTTTTGATGATGTGGACGCTCTCAGATCGCTCGAAAAAACTCTCTTTTATATATATAATATATATATAGATTTACTAGTTTTAAACACGTGAAAAATTGCACGGGTATATATTTAGCCGGTATTAATGTTTTTGGATGTTTTTTTTTTTTTCATTTCTATTGTACTTATCTAGTTGGTCTGAATTAGCGATCTACATAATTAATGTTTAAACTTGTTACAAATACGTGTTCACATGCAATGGTTTAAGAGGAAATAACAAAGGATATTTTTTTAAAAAAATATATCGTACTATCTAGTTTTTAAAAATTATGCATGTAATTTATTTGCATTATATGTAATTCAATCCAGTAATTAAATGTAATTCCTTCTCGTAATTATGTAATTTTATTATTATTTTTTTTTTTAAAAATTATGTAATTCATTTATTTGTAATTAGTTTCATTTATTCCGATTTGTAATTCACTCTGCTTATATGTCATTAATTTCATTTATTCGGAATGTATAAAATTATTTCATAGTATTTGTTCTAAGACGGAATTCGTCGCATGTTTGTATAGCCGGAAT
Organism: Silene latifolia; assembly: GCF_048544455.1. Taxonomy (NCBI): domain Eukaryota; kingdom Viridiplantae; phylum Streptophyta; class Magnoliopsida; order Caryophyllales; family Caryophyllaceae; genus Silene; species Silene latifolia. The sequence goes on from NC_133537.1 coordinate 331,437,673, forward strand.
TCTGAAGAAATAAATACTCCCTCCTATTCTAAATAAATGTCCCATTTGTCATTTTCGTCAATTCATATAACTGTCCCATTTGCCATATTTGAACATGATTTTTTACTTTCCTACCCTTGGCTCTTTTCTTTATTTACCACCCCTAACCCATCATATTCAATCATTTTCATTATTTAACTCTTATATTCTTACCCCTATACAATAATTTTCATTAGTTTAACTATATTCCTTAATTTTCGTGCCATTGTCCAAATGGGACACTTATTCGGAATAGGAGGGAGTACATTACACACTAACGGGTCCCACCATAACATGTATTTCCAAAAAAAAGGCTGAATTTATGACGTGGCATGCCTTGGATTGAGTATTGTCTTCTGAATTAATAAAGATAAGATTTTTGGCTTAACTACTTTTTTCGGCTTGTTAGGCACTAGAGTGAAAGGTAGAGGTAGAAGTAACAATTTTCTACTTCTACTTTTAAGGGTTAATTATCGACTTTTGGCTTTTTAAACACACTTTTAATCCTCCCTAAATTTTAGTGTTTGACTTAATTTTTAGTAATTTTTGTTGTGTTTTTGAGAAGCAGATCAGAGGCTATAAATAGCCTGATCAGAGAGCCAAAAACCGACTACTGCATTGTAGGAGTCAAGGCTGGAAACGTGGAGTGATACTCTCTGTTGAGTTTATGGATTCAAGTACCTAAGAGGGGGAGGGGGTGAATTAGGTACTATTTTAAAAATTTATAACTTCAACTTTATTGAATTAAAGTGAGTTACGAGGACAAAAGAGATGAGAAAATACTTTGAATAATATTGAAAGATTAAACAAGTATCACGATGAATGTTTGCTGAAGTATGAAAGTAACAATCGTTTCGATCGTAGCTATTTGTCTCGGTTTGTGGAATACGATCTGCAGACCAAATGTGACAATGATGATGAATCACTTCTAAGGTTAAGCAAAGCAAGACAAACAAACAAAGTAAATTGCAAAAAAATAAAGTAAAAGAATTGAACACAAGATTTTTGAATTGGTTCGGCAAATACTCAAGTGCCTACGTCCAATCTACCTTTTTATTGCTTTCTTTTAGTGATCTACTCCGACAACTAAAAGACCCTTACAGTAAAAGACATCAACCTACTCCGGTTGTAAAGCTAGTACAAGAACTACTCCGTTCTTATGACAAGCTAACTCGCAACCTACTCCGGTTGCCAAGAGTTAAAGACTACTCCGTCCTAAACTCTACTAACACACTTAGAATATTATAGGATCAAGTTTCCACTAACTTATTCTTAGCAAAGAATAGAGATGGACAACTTTTACAAGATCAACAATTCTTAAGCAAGAGAGTTTAGTATGTTAAAGTAACAGTAGCCACGACTGTAACAACTTGAAGACTCTTTAAAGGTTTTGCAAATGTGACACGATTTAAAGCTTTGAAAAACAATTTTGCAAACTTGAAATTAAATTCAGAAAGAAGTCTTAGGTTTTATGAGGAGGATGGCACGTCTTATATAGAGGAGGTGAGTGAAGGGGTTGCTAGGGTTTTGAAGGGTCGAAGACCACACATGTGAAGGACATTTGCAACCACCCAAAACTTGCACCAAAGAGGGCTCTTTTGCAAAGGCAAGAATAGAGAAAGATGGTTTGAAAGATATCCTTAAAAGGTCATGCAAATTCAGAAAACAAAGAAAGAAAAGACAAGTCACATGATGACAAGTTAACACCAAAATGGCAAAAAGCATTCTTTGTTTTCTTAAAGAACCAAAGGGTTGAATTTGCATAAAGAGGAAACATTTTGAAAATAATAATAATTCAAACCACTCTTTATTGAAGACCATCTCCTTAATAAAAATCTGAATTTTATCTTTGAAAAATAAGAGTCTCGTGAAAGCTTTTTGAAAGATAAAAAGGAACTTCAAGTTTTACGAGTTGTGGCAATAATCCAAGCAGCTGTTTACTCGTGAAAGCAACAGTCGTCTGGACTGTTTCTATTACTCTAAGATACTCTACTTTCTCACTTGTACATTAGATGACACTTGACTCATTACAAAGGGATGATTAACAACTTCAACACTTCTTAATGCATGCTTGATTACATCAATAAACCTGAAAAGGTAAACTAAGATAACACAAATCAAATGGGCATGTCATCATCAACCATAAGGAACCCAACAAATTCCCCCTTTGATGATGACAAGCCCCAAACGAATGTATAAGCAATGTAAACACCTTGATTCAAGATTTTTAAGCAAGCAAGATCAAATGAGAGAAGGGACAATATTACCTTACCTAAGGCAAGAGCTAGAATCAAACTACCATGACAATTTTACATTGCCCCAAAACAAGATTCAAAACTAAGAAGGTTAGACAAGGCATTAGTTAATCAATATGCAAAGAGATTAAGAGTATGAGTTTACCTTTTCCCCCTCTTGACATCATCAAACGGATAGGGATGTCAAAAGCATTAGAGTGCAGATAATTCACAAGAAAACACAAAAAGACACATGTAATTGTGACAAGGTAACAAAGTCAACATAAACAAGGATTAAACATAAGTTAACCATAGCTCACCATGGCTAAATAAAGTTTAGCATACACCACCAAATGTCAAAATAACAAGCAAAGAAAATAATGTCTTAGAAGGGCACAACCAAGGTGGGACAAAATGAAAAGGCACGGGTAAAAGTCAAGTAGGCCGAGAGGGAAGGGATAGGCTAAGGGGAGGAAGCTTGTTCACCATCCGAGCCACTACCCAAAGGATCATCATCCACATGAGCATCATCACCAATTTCCTTTGTTGACACGAGGGTGGAAATGATATCCACCTCACCACGGATGAGGTCCACTGTAGAAGCAAGGGCCGAGATTGCCAAATCCTTTTGATGAGGATCTTCCTTAAGCCAAGCACTCAACTCAGCCACGGCATTAAGAACTTCCCGCATACTACCCGAATTCACTTGACTAGATGACCCAACCTCCGGGTCCTTCTTAATTTTCACCGAGATTAATTCATCATTTTCAACTTTGATGAGCATTTTTCCCATTTGACCATCACTCATAACATCACACATGTCCAATGACCCCAAGCTAGTACTCACTAAAACCCCATGTGCCTTGAGCACAACCGACAACCATATTCCATAGGGTAAGTGTAGCACGCTAGAAGAGGGTCTACGAAGTTTGGTCGAAATAAGATGAAAACGTTTGAACATTAACCCAACTAGATTCACCTTTTTGTGAGTTGCAATATGATAGATTAAATATTGTTGGGCTATGGTGAGTTTTCCCCGATCACCCGAGGGATAAATTGATCGACACAACATGTTAAAAATGATTCGAAGAGGAGGGGGTATTTGGGTGTTGCTCACTGGACCAGGAGAGACAGTTTTTGGGACACACTACTTGGGCGACATTAAGGGGTGAGGCATACGGTAAAGCGACCCATGTTTCGGAGGGGAGTTTGTCATAACCTCCGACGGGGATATCAAGGGCGGTAGCAAAATCAGATTGAGTCAGTTTTAGAGGCTTACCGTTCACCTTAGCCGTAAGAAATTCACCCGACTTATCAATTCGGACAGTTGCAAAGAATTGAATCACTTCACTCACAAAGACCGGTTCACGCATTTCCAGTAATTTTTCCCAACCTTGAGCCAATATCATGTCACGGACAGAATGAAAAGCAGGAGGCTCAAACCAGGTTTGGTTGTAAACCCGAGGAGAATGGATTGCCTTGGGATGCATTAGCCTCTCACAATTTTTGTAGATTGAGGTGGGAAGATCAATACTTTCGAGGTGATCCCAAACAATAGCCAAATCCCATTTAGAGGTTAGGGAAACCGGATCAGAGGGAGAGAGGTACACAAGTTTCTTCTTTGATTGTTTTGATTTTTTCAGAGGTGGTTCACTGGGTGTGGGTGTTTCATCAGGGGAATTAACAAGAGGGTTTTCGATGTTGCTTTGTTCGACATTCTCAGAAATTGGGGGTAATTGGGATGAGGAAGCTTTGTCTTTTCTTTTGAGGTTTTTCTTCGCCGGAATCGGATCAGATTCGGCGGACTTGGTTGGATTCTCATTTAAATCGAACTCGGTTTCTTCAACATCTTCAACATTTACCAAGACCGGTTCAGTGGAAGAACTTGGAACGGCGGTGCTCTTCTTCCGACCTCCTCGAGTGCGACGTCTTACCATTTTTGAGATGGGGATGTCGTCTGGAGATGATGAAACAGTGGGGGTCGGTGATGGTTGTGGGTTTGGTGGATCTGGGTTAGATGAAGGAATTGGGTTTGAGGTCTGTGGAGGAAAGGCGTAGGAGATTTTGGGTGAGGACATTGTTTGAGTTGTTGATGTCGGTGGGTTTGATGTGACAGGTGGTGAGGTAATTTTTGTTGGTTTGACGGGTATGGTAGTATTGAAAGAGGTTTTTACCATTGTGGGTTAAGGGTAGGTGAGATATGAGGGAGTTTGTGGATTTGGGAGATGAAAGGGTAAGTGGACGGGTTAGTGAGATTGGACGGGGTTAGGGATAAATGGTGGGTTGAGGTAGTAAATGGCCCAATAAATGTGGAAGGTGAGGTAGTTGGCCCGACTTAAACACATTTAATTACTCGAAACAAAAACGCAAGGTAGCATATAATAAACGTAAATTTAGATATGAGGTTGAGTGATTACCAACTCACAAATACGGTGTCAATTTTGGTCTAAACATGATGTCAATGCACTTAGAACACTTAATAACATATATCCAATTTTAATTTAATCAATTAGGGAAATTTGTAGAACTCACACTAACAATCACAAGCAATTGATTAACCCAATTTCTAATCTAAATTTCTCAAAATGTTCTCTTGCAAGTGGCTTAGTGAAAATATCGGCAATTTGATTTTCGGTTTTGCAAAAGATAAGTTTAATATGTCCTTTTTCAACATGATCACGAATAAAATGGTGACGAATATCAATGTGTTTGGTTTTAGAGTGTTGAATAGGATTTTTGGAAATATTTATTGCACTCGTATTATCACACATTAATAAGGGAATGGAGTCAAAAATAATACCAAAATCCAAGAGTTGTTGTACCCAAAGGAGTTGAGAACAACAATGTGCCGCACTAACGTACTCACTTTCGGCCGTAGAAAGAGCTACCGTGTTTTGTTTCTTTGAGGCCCAAGAAGTCAAGCAAGGACCCAAGAACGTTGCAATTCCGGAGGTACTCTTTCTATCCACCGTGCACCCCGCATAGTCCGCATCCGAAAAGCCTATAAGATCAAAAGGACAATGTAAAGGGTACCATAGGTAAAGATTTTGTGTTCCAATCAAATACCGAAGAATTCATTTAACGGCTTTGAAATGTGATTCTTTCGGATTTGCTTGGAACCTAGCACATAAACAAACACTAAAGAGAATGTCGGGACGACTTGCGGTCAAGTAAAGAAGTGAGCCTATCATACCTCTATACACCTTATCACTAACATTCTTACCGAGTTCATCTTTGTCCAATTTGGACCCGGCTACCATAGGTGTATCATGAGGCTTACCATTAGTCATCCCAAATTTCTTAAGCATTTCCTTAATATACTTTTGTTGATGGATCATGATTCCATCCTTTGATTGCTTAATTTGGAGCCCAAGGAAGAATCCTAGCTCACCCATCATGCTCATTTCAAACTCCGATTTCATTAGTTCCGAAAAATATAAGTAAAGGAGTTCATTTGTTGCACCAAATATAATGTCATCAACATATACTTGTACAACCAACAGTTCACGGATCTGTTGCTTTAAGAACAATGTTTTGTCAACGGAGCCTCTTTTAAAACCATTTTCAATAAGAAATTTAGACAATCTATCATACCAGCATCTTGGTGCTTGTTTTAAACCATAAAGAGCTTTGTCTAATTTGAAGACATGGTTAGGCAAATCATTGTTCTCAAAACCCGGTGGTTGCTCTACAAAGACATCTTCTTCCAAATATCCATTTAAGAAAGCGGTTTTGACATCCATTTGGAAGAGTTTAATGCTTTTGTGAGCCGCAAAAGCTATAAGCAATCGTATGGCCTCAAGTCTAGCTACCGGTGCATAGGTTTCATCGTAATCAATACCCTCTTGTTGGTTATAACCTTGCACCACTAGTCTAGCCTGTTCCTTACGATTTCTCCCGAGTCATCAAGCTTGTTGCGAAAGACCCACCTAGTACCAATGACGGTACGATTAAGCGGTCTAGGGACTAAGTGCCATACCTCGTTTCTTTTGAATTGATTGAGCTCTTCTTGCATAGCAAGCAACCAGTCTGCATCACCAAGGCGATTACATTTGAAGGTTCAATTTGAGAAAGGAAGGCATTGTGGGCACAATACTCATTGAGATGAGCGAGATTGTTGAGGGATGATCTTGTTCGAATTCCCGAGTTGAGATCACTTGTGAGATTAGTGAGTGGATGAGAGCTTTGATGTTTCCACTTCTTTGGAACAATGGTTTCTTGTTCCCCCTCAACAGCATCAGTCACAATGACTGTTTCTTTTGGCCTGGAAGGATCTTCATCCTCACTGTTTTGGGTTACTTCAGTTCTGGAGATGGAGGCAACAGTCGTTGGGTCTGTTGCTTCCAGAGAAGAATTAGTAGCAGTGGTGCTACGTGTTCCCCCTGAGTTGCTGATCTTCTTTGAAGGTGACAGTCTCTGTGTCTGTTGCAATTCAGTGCTGGGAGCTTCTTCATCCGCGAACACGAAGTCCTTTCGAACAAGACCAATCTCAAACTCATCATCCTCATCCTCATCATCATCATCCATGTTTTGTACCTGTCCAAGCACACTAGATTCATCAAAAATGACATGGATGCTTTCTTCAATTAACAAGGTTCGTTTATTGTAAACTTTATAGGCCTTGCTATGATCGGAGTACCCAATAAATACTCCTTCATCACTACGTGGATCGAACTTACCCAAATTGTTTTTACCATTGTTATGAACAAAACATTTGCTTCCAAAACATCTAAAATATGAAATGTTGGGTTTTCTTTCACGTAGCGATTCATAGGGAGTTTTATTCAATATACTCCTTATCATGACACGATTATGAATGTAGCAAGCGGTATTTACCGCTTCGGCCCAAAAGTTCTTAGGCAACTTACGAGATAATAACATTGTTCTAGCCATTCCTTCAAGGGTTCTATTCATCCTTTCAACCACACCATTTTGTTGTGGGGTTCTAGGAGCCGAGACGTTATGGTCTACACCATTGTCATCACAATAAGCACCAAATGATGAGTTTTCGAATTCGGTTCCGTGATCGGTTCTCATTGAAACAAGTTTTAAACCAAGTTTATTTTGAATCTTTCTTAACCAAATTAGAAACTCATCAAATGTCTCATCCTTAGAGCTTAGGAAGAGTGCCCAAACGAACCTAGAGTAATCATCAACAATGACACACACATAACGACTACCACCTCTACTTCTAGTTCTCATTGGTCCACACAAGTCGATATGTAAAAGTTGCAAAGGTTGAGATGTACTCATAATTCTTTTGGATTTAAAGGAACTTCTAACATGTTTACCTCTAGCACATTCATCACATACATTATCAAAATCAAACTTTATATTAGGAATTCCTTCAACTAAGTCAAGTCTTTTAAGGGTGTTAAGAGTTTTTGTACTAACATGACCAAACCTTTTATGCCATAACCAAGGATCATTGTTCATTACACTCATGCAAGACATAGTGTGACCGGATAGAGAGTTCAAATTAGTTAAGTAAACATCTTTGACACGTCTTCCTTCGAGTATTAGTTCATTAGTAGTGGCATCAAATATTCGACACACATTAGCACTAAATTCTACAAAGTTACCCTTATCACAAAGTTGAGAGATGCTAAGGAAATTATGTTTCAAACCTTTGACAAGCCGCACATTGTCGACACAAAGTAAGGATGACTTACCAACTTTTCCAATGCCAATTACTTCACCATTCTTGTTGTCACCAAACCTTACCGTGCCACCATCATATGCTTTAAGTGAGAGGAATTGGCTTCTATCACCCGTCATGTGACGAGAGCATCCACTATCCAAGTACCAATTGCGGCCGCCTCTCACCAAGCCCTACACAAGATTAGTTTTTGAGTTTAGGAACCCAAATGAATTTGGGTCCCTTTTTGTGATCAACATAACTTGTGGTGTCTTTCTTTATGCTCATTTCTTTTAACGTTTAGGTATTCTTGTCAATGTCATCAAACCGTTTTGTACATCCATTAAAAACATGACTATTGTCACCACAATAATTGCAAATGATGTATTCGGTAAGACCCACGTATTTCCTTCCTCTAAAATCGGTTTTAGGCTTCTGGATGCAACAGTCAGTCTGACTGTTCCATTTGAACCCCAAACCAGCAGCTTTATCACATTTATCGGTTTGATTCGTGAGGAAGTTTAACACGGTTTGACTAGCTTCCTTCCCAATTTTTTGTGATGTTCTTAGCATTAACAAGTTCATTGGTCAAGTCATTGACACGTGAGAGGAGATGCAAATTCTTTTCTTTTTCTCTCTTGAGTTCATCATTGTTAACACTTTCTATGGACAATCTTTTCTCAACAATGAAGTCATGGGTGTGGTTGTTGAGTTTAGACACGAGATATATGATTCTTTCTTTGGACTCTTCATATTTAGATGTCATCTCGTCAAGTCTTTTGTTTAGATCAACGACTTCATCGGATCTATGGTGAGGAGAAGACCTAGAAGTGCTACATTCGGGCATACCTTTTTGAAAGAAAGTAAGCCTATCATGGAGACCTTCTATTTCATTCTTGAGACAAACAACCTCACTTTTAAGACACTCGTTTTCATTTTCCAACCATTCACTCTTTTCTTTAGACTTGTCTAAATCTTTGTTGGAAGCAACAGTCTTAGACACTGTTTCTCTTAAGTCTACAACTTCAACTACAAGGTCATAGATCTCATTTTCAAGTGCATCTTTGTCCTTCAAAATGTCATCACGTTCCTTGGTTAGAGAGGAAACTTGCATCACCAAGGTAGTGTTGACATTTTCAAGGTCAGAGACATCCGTGGGGTTCAACCTAAGACGCTCAAGTTCTTTAGTCAAATGTTTGTTTAACTTGTTGACTCTTTTAACTTCATTATATGCCTCAGAGGTGACAGTGACGCTGTCTGTTGCTTTCAGTTCATTTTTCAGATTAAAGTTCTCTTGAGCAATTTCCTCAATCTCATTTTGCATTACCTCGAATTTATCATTTTGAAACCGACACTTATCAAAAAGTTGATCAAGAAGCTTACATACTTTCTCTTTGGAGTAAGTTCTAGCCTTGGCCTTTAGATGATTTACCTCGTTGTCGGAATCGGAGTCGGAATCGTCGGGGTTAGCCATGAGGCATCGTAAGTGTTCAAGTTTTGAGGTTTTTGAGACTTTTTCTTTACCATGATTTGCAAGACACATTTTAGCCTCAAGTTCCTCCTCGATGAGTTCCTCATCTTCCTCGGAGTCGGACATTCCCCAAATGGCACTCATGACTCTATGTTTATAGTCCTTTTTAACTTTTTCTCTTCTTTCTTTAGATTTGATTTCTTCCCACTTGGGACATTCTTTAATTTGGTGAGTTTTATCACCACATTTAAAGCATCCCACGGTGGAGTTAGGTCGTTTCTTAGGAAAGCGTTTTTTCGAGTAATTATTAGTGAACCTTTTGTTTCCTTGTCCATTGACCAACCCGGCTAGATTCCTTGTGAACATAGAAAACTCGTCTTCCTCCTCATCTTCTCCATCACTTGGAGAGGATGTGAGGGCGAGACTCTTTCCCTTTGATGACTCACTAGAATGCTTATCGAGGTTAAACTCGTGAGCCATTAGTGATCCCATTAGTTCATGAAGAGATAGGGTTGACAAGTCTTTAGCTTCCTCTATGGCGGTGACTTTAGGTTGCCATTTAGGGGTTAGACTACGAAGGATTTTTCGAATGATGTCCTCGGACTCGAAATTCCTTCCTAGACTTTTAAGCTCATTAATAATACAAGAAAAACGTGAAGAGAAACTATTTAAGGACTCGTCTTTTGACATTCTAAACATTTCATATTGTTGCATGAGAAGGTCAATACGGTGTTTTCTTACTTGGTACGTCCCTTCATATGCAACTACAAGGGAATCCCAAATGGATTTTGCCTTAGGACATCCGGAAATACGACTAACTTCCCCCTCACCAACACAACGTTGAAGAATCGACATTGCTTTGGAATTCTTTTCGGCAAGTTTGAAGTCGTTCTCATTGTAATTTCTTTCCTCTTTTGTCTTGGTGAAACCGTTTAGAATATCGGTTTCCTCAATGGCAAGAGGTCCATTTTGGATGATGTTCCAACATTGATAATCGATACTTTTGATGTAATGTTCCATTTTGAGTTTCCACCATCCAAAATTCGAACCGTTAAAGACCGGGATCTTGGAGTGTTTCTCGGAATCCATTACCCACGAATCAAACTCTAAGGCGATTAGCCTCGATCAAGAGCACGAGGCTCTGATACCAATTGTTGAGTTTATGGATTCAAGTACCTAAGAGGGGGAGGGGGTGAATTAGGTACTATTTTAAAAATTTATAACTTCAACTTTATTGAATTAAAGTGAGTTACGAGGACAAAAGAGATGAGAAGATACTTTGAATAATATTGAAAGATTAAACAAGTATCACGATGAATGTTTGCTGAAGTATGAAAGTAACAATCGTTTCGATCGTAGCTATTTGTCTCGGTTTGTGGAATACGATCTGCAGACAAATGTGACAAAGATGATGAATCACACTTCTAAGGTTAAGCAAAGCAAGACAAACAAACAAAGTAAATTGCAGCGGAAATAAAGTAAAAGAATTGAACACAAGATTTTTGAATTGGTTCGGCAAATACTCAAGTGCCTACGTCCAATCTACCTTTTTATTGCTTTCTTTTAGTGATCTACTCCGACAACTAAAAGACCCTTACAGTAAAAGACACCAACCTACTCCGGTTGTAAAGCTAGTACAAAAACTACTCCGTTCTTATGACAAGCTAACTCGCAACCTACTCTGGTTGCCAAGAGTTAAAGACTACTCCGTCCTAAACTCTACTAACACACTTAGAATGTTATAGGATCAAGTTTCCACTAACATATTCTTAGCAAAGAATAGAGATGGACAACTTTTACAAGATCAACAATTCTTAAGCAAGAGAGTTTAGTATGTTAAAGTAACAGTAGCCACGACTGTAACAACTTGAAGACTCTTTAAAGGTTTTGCAAATGTGACACGATTTAAAGCTTTGAAAAAACAATTTTGCAAACTTGAAATTAAATTCAGAAAGAAGTCTTAGGTTTTATGAGGAGGATGGCACGTCTTATATAGAGGAGGTGAGTGAAGGGGTTGCTAGGGTTTTGAAGGGTCAAAGACCACACATGTGAAGGACATTTGCAACCACCCAAAACTTGCACCAAAGAGGGCTCTTTTGCAAAGGCAAGAATAGAGAAAGATGGTTTGAAAGATATCCTTAAAAGGTCATGCAAATTCAGAAAACAAAGAGAGAAAAGACAAGTCACATGATGACAAGTTAACACAAAAATGGCAAAAAGCATTCTTTGTTTTCTTAAAGAACCAAAGGGTTGAATTTGCATAAAGAGGAAACATTTTGAAAATAATAATAATTCAAACCACTCTTTATTGAAGACCATCTCCTTAATAAAAATCTGAATTTTATCTTTGAAAAATAAGAGTCTCGTGAAAGCTTTTTGAAAGATAAAAAGGAACTTCAAGTTTTACGAGTTGTGGCAATAATCCAAGCAGCTGTTTACTCGTGAAAGCAACAGTCGTCTGGACTGTTTCTATTACTCTAAGATACTCTACTTTCTCACTTGTACATTAGATGACACTTGACTCATTACAAAGGGATGATTAACAACTTCAACACTTCTTAATCCATGCTTGATTACATCAATAAACCTGAAAAGGTAAACTAAGATAACACAAATCAAATGGGCATGTCATCATCAACCATAAGGAACCCAACACTCTCACCCACTAACAGCATTTGACTCAAACTAAACTGACTGTTAGGTTTAACAAATCAGTAGCAAAACAACAATTCGGTCCAGGCCCAAAAAGATAGGCACAGCCCGCCGTAGGCGATTCCCAAATCCCAAATCCCGAACTCCAGATCCGGAGAGGATCTCCAAGCCGGGCTCGGGCACAGGCTGAATTAAGCACCTCGCAAGGCTTCCACAAAAGCCTCCCTTGACCCACTAGTGATAGTGTAAGGTAAGAGGAGATATATAAACACATAAATCTCTCTTTTCCTCACCAATGTGGGACAATTGGAAAATTTAGAAAGGCCTCTAAAGCCCCTATTTCCAACACCACTCATTCGCCAGAAGATCGAATGAAGATCCCGGATTTAATAAGCAGACTTGTAGCTGCCAAAGACAACCTGATCAATGCTACACGCACTCGCCGTTGATCAGATGCTCCATACTCATCGATCGCTTACAAAAACGGCAAGTCTAAGCAGCATCAATGCTTTAAATCAACATTGCCCAAAAATGAAATTTGCGCCGAAAACTGTTGTGAATGAGTGAATGACTGCTGCTTCATAGTAAAAATGAAATAGTAAAAGTAGGTGGTAAATGGTGTAAGAAATGGGTGCAAAATTGGAACAAGGTAGATAATTTAGAATTATTTTCGAAAGATTGTAACTTGGATTATTTATGATGGATCAACCAAACTTGAGGTTATTAGGGGAAATTTTTCCTATTTAAATTTAATTATCTAATGGGATATTTAACGCTAAAATGAGTTGAGTTATCTCGCTTATTTTTTATTTTATTTTTTTGAAAAAAAATCCTAAAACAGGATTATACTCTCATTGATAAATCGGTTTTAGCAGTTTCAACGATGTAACGAGGAATAGACGTACCATCGACGAACCTACTTACACCCACAGCACAAGAATGAGCTAGCAAATGAGCTCTGCTCGGTTAAAAGTTCGACAAACATAAGACCAAGAGACGGAACTAAAACCTACACACAACTTTAAAATATTACTAATAACAATATGAAAATCACTACGCCCTAAAGTACGACATTGTAGAGCCTCAATAACAGTCTTGCAGTCACTTTCCACACGGACCCTTGCATGCTTCATCCTTTGAGCTTCCCGAAGCGCATTCAGAACCGATTCTGCCTCTACCACTTTTGCCTTAAACTCCTCTCGACGACGGCCTTCCCAACCCATAACAAATTCCCATTCACATCCCTACACAGCGCTCCCAATCCCATTCCTTCACCTTCCTTAACACCCGCATCTACGCTAATTATCACTTCACCTGGCTCCATCGTTACTCCTCGGCCAACTCCCTCCCCATCACGGTTCCTCACATACATTCCCGCATGTCGCTGCTCCCCTGCCCTCTCTACACCATCAAGCTCGCCAACCATCCCCCGCACCCTCTGCACAACATCCTCGACCCGTGCCAACCTATTTTCAAAGACGACCTTATTACGCATTTCCCAAATTGCCCAAACACCCGTGATAAACACCTCGGCTTCCTCCTCATCGAGTTCCCCCAACACGTCTTCGACCCACTTCCTTACTCCCTCATACCCCATTATCGGCCTCAGCTCCATCCCCAAACTCTCCCAAATCCCAGCTGTATACCTACACCCTCCCGCAAGATGCAAACAATCCTCTATATCAGCTGAACAGACCGGACATGTTACATTACCATGCGCCATTCGGGATGCTAAATTCCACTTCGTAGCGATCGCGTCACTACAGAATTGCCGAAAGAACATTTTGACACGAGGTAAGGTACGAGATTTCCAAATCCTCCGCCACAGCCACCCAGACTTCACTCCATCCGACGGGCCCTCATCAATACCATAATCACCCATTAACGCCTTATACGCCGACCTGACCGAGTAGATGCCATCCTTCTCCAAGTCCCACACCCATTCGTCCTCCTCTCCACCTCCACCAATCCTAGTGTTTAGAATACGCTGATGCTCAAACGGATGAAAAAACTTACGTACCTTAGACATATCTCGGTTATTAATACAATCAAATAAGGGGTAAAATGTGTCAAAAGTAAGCAAAACATAGAGTTATCATATACTAATCGTAAGTCGTATGATTAAGAACAGTAAAGCTTGGGAGACACGGTCTTTCAATAAGTTATTGAGAGATCAGTTTTCTGTACCCTTTTATTTGTATTTCGTAATCCTTTTATTGTTGATGTAACATAGTAATTTCGTACCTATTTACATAATAAATATATCCATTTTATCTTTAATCATGATTTGTATCTATTTTATTACCTTTAGTAGCATTTTTTCTTAAAATTATAAAATTATTTCTCAATATAGTTATTAAAGACCGTCTCTCAGGAGACCTACTCGATTAAGAATTAAGAAATAATTGTACCTCAAAGTCGCGACATCACAATTGAACCCGCCTACAATCTTTTTCTCCGCCTTACATGGTTTACGATCATAATTAAATAGCTACCCCAGGTATTATCCAACCGCATAATTTCCTTCGAATTGTGCTGACATCCGATACGGTTGACCGAACCAAAAAAAAAGAAAAAAAAAATCTACGGTTTATGTTTAGTTATTAATTTAAGGATACTAAGTGTTCCTAATTGTCTAGCGGGATGGAACAATAGTTGACTCTCCTTAGCCGTCTCAAATACCTTCAAAGTGGAACGGTGAGATATAGAGACGTTGAAGTACATATGTAATTCTTCAAACCAAATTATTTATTTACTCTTTATATTCTTTGTAAACGTATTTTAATCAATGATAAATAAATAACTCGCCGTTATAAATTAGATTTTCATTGTCGATTCATCCACTAAATACTCCCAGACTCCCTCATCCAGGCGGGCGGAATATGTCCTTAAAATGGTACTCATATTGATTGACAAATATGATGGGCCCACATTAAAATATGGCTTTTAATTTATTGACGAAAGATTGCATTCACAGAATAAAATATTACAATCAAATTAAATGTCAACTAAAAATATACTTAACACGGCCATCATTCACGCTTAATATACCCGTAGTATACTAATTTGTTCTTTTTAAGTTGGTGGTTGGAGACTTGGAGTTGTTAAAGTTTCAATTTTATTTGTTTTTTTTTTAAATAAATTGTCCTTTTTTATTTTATTTTTTTTAAGTTAACTAATCCTTATTAATATGGGTTGTTCTTAATAAAGGATAAGGAGTAAAATCAATAATTCTAATTTTTTATATTAAAAATAATTGAAAAAAGAACAAAGGAGTAAATAGTATTTTTAATTGTTTGTAAATGGTCCTTTTAGATGTGTCGTATACTGTTCATATATGTTTCTGTTATAAGGTCAACTAGGTTTGGTGCCCGGCTTCGCCCGGGCTACCTCTATTTACCGTTGAATTTTATTTTCAATGAAATAAACTATGTTGGAGTTGTCTAACTCACACGTTTACTATTTGTAATATATTTTTCTACGGTATATCTTGTAATTATGACGAAATGTAAAATTTATTTTCAAATTATGAGACACGTTCACTACCCCGCTATTAATATTATTACTTTCACGACATTCTTTCTTAATATCAATACGTTCACTACTCCCGTGGTTACTACTGTTTCTTTTACTAATTCCTCTATTTTTTCTGTTAAATTCATTATTCCCGTTAATTTTATCCGGCCTATATTGAAATAAATAAAATATTTTCTTGAGTCGATTGGTTATTTAATTGTTCATACTTTTTCTCATTGTTACCACTGTTACTTTCACTACCCCAACTATCATTATTATAACTGTCACTACTCCCACATTAATACCGTTAATTTTATTAATCTCGTTGCTACTACTATTACTTTTAATACATTTAATTTAATGTATAATTCTACGATGATACTAATTAATTTCATAAGTGGGGCATGTTAATTTTAAGGAAAATCACTATATTCTTGTTTTTTTCTAAATTTAATTACTTTAATATAATGTAATTTCCATAAATATTTTTCATCAAGGATCTTTATATTATACTTTTAATCAAAACTATATAATATTTACATTGAGGTCCCTTAATCGGGTCCATCACACGGTGCTAGTGATTTAAAACTATATAGTATAATTAATTTGTATAACTTTCTTTAATTACATTGAAGTCCCTTGGTTTCTGGATTTAATATATAGTATTGATATGCACTTTATAATAACAGAGTACTGACCTATATTAGATTATGTTATTCCATAATAATCACCTATCATTATTTTTAATAATAAAAATAGGTTCACACAAAAATAACTTAATCTAAAAGTCCTTTGAATAGTAAACTTTTTTTTTTATAATTTAACATTATAATCAGTACATTACAACATACTATTATAACTACAACTCATTTATATAAAAAATTTTAATTTTTACAAGCTCAATTAATTTAACCCTCACAAATGACGTGCTTTAGCACGGGATCTCAACTAGTATTTGATTAAAACATTTTATAAAAATGTTAAATAAATAATTGCGATGGAGAAGAAAGTCTAGCTCTAAATTAGCAATCATTTAATCGGTGACTAAGGATTTTTCAATTTATATTCTGTTGATTTATTGTGTTTTTTTAATGTTATCATTAATCAATAAAATAGCATCACAGCCGCTAATTATACACTTAAGCATTGCAATTAGAACGACATATCGCTCTCAAAGTATAGAACGCCTAAGTTGCAAAGTCGGGTGTTGTACCAAAGTTGGCTGGTGTGAGTGGTAAGGGCTCTCATCTCTTAAACAAGTGGTCAGGGGTTCGATTCCTGACTCTTGCGAATGAAAAAGCCAAACTTGGGAGGGGTCAACCCATTAAATTGCGCTTCGGTACTCGGGAGATTGCTTTTAATCGATGAGGATACTCCTGGTCAACACCAAAAAAAAAAAAAAGTCGGGTGTTGTTCCACCTCACTAGATGCTGGATTATTCTAAAAAAAAATTGTGTATATGCTTGGAAAATAATTCATTCTAAAAATAGGCTCGAATTAAAACTACTTGCCGAACTACGTAAATATGATTTTTGTTTTGTAAATGAGCGGATTGGAGGTGCAATAGTACATATCAACAAAAATTCTTCTATACCCATCTACAATAGCTGGGTAGTATTATAACTCAAACCAACGGAAGCTGAACAAAAATTCTTGTATACATTGGTTATTGTAAAAATCGTCAATCATTTTACTTAATTACCTCACCTTTACTAAAGGCCATAATCGCTAATAACGGCATCAACGTACTTTGTTAATGGTTTATAATATTTTATCGTAAATCTGTTTTACAAGAGACTTACCCACATATCAAAGGAATCAAAGTTTGCGGCATGATTTTTGGGTTGCAAGAAAAGTGATTAACGTCTACATCTTACTAGACTCAAATGCATTTTTTTCGTGTGTATACAAATTATCCCCTAGCAATATTGTACAATGTATAACGACCTTATGATCAATACTCTTTTTTTTTTATTGTATGTGAGAAGGTACAATTTAAGTCATACGCCATCTAACAATTTTATAAGATAATTACTGAACTTGTTTAACTTGTCTTTGTAAATGGTTAAAATTTTGAAAGTACTCGGGTTTTCAAGATGATTGGAGAGGGAAAATTCCAAAGTACTGAGTGGAATGAATAATTTAATATTTACCTTAATTAGAATGGCAAGATGATTTCCCGATTCAATCCTTCACTTTTATCTCCTTCAACACCACGAACTCGTGCCCACGAAAATTTGACGTTCAGGACATTGATTCAAGTGGCCTTTACTGAGAAAAGGCGAAGGACGAGGGTAGTGATGAAATCAGTATTCGACCTTAGGGGTTGAAAATAGCGAGGGTGAACTATTAAGGTATTAGGGTAAACTAGAAAACGGAAAATCAAAAATTGTAAGTAAAAACTTCAGTTTTTTTTATTTACGTATTTATTTATTTATTTTTGCGTATTTTCATCATCGTCATTAATGGGTAATCAAGCAATTGAGTCAAAATCGCAAGTACTTTTTGTTCTTAACTTAGCATCAAATGACATTTCTAGGCTTATAGTTTAGGCACCAAGACAAAATTTTCATTTTTATAAATCTTTAATTAATGAGTATCACTCGATAACACCTTATTAACATTCTTATAATAATCTTATTATTATTGGAACAGAATGTCGACTACAACTATTATACTAAACAATATCACAAATGATGGGACGGACTGACGAAGGGAGTAGTTGTTGATTACATTTTATTAATAGTCATAGTATTGTTGTTCGTATATTCGTAATATGAGCCCATGGTGTGTATGGGTCTAGGTTTCTTTACCCTAGCATCGCGTTGTATTTGTTATAGATACGTTCGTATGTTTAATGAGAAAGTTAAGTCGTATTGTTTAAGTCATATACAATTCTTAACACTAGGTTTAAACCCGTGAAAATTCACGGATCTGCTTCTATAGGTAATCATAATTAAGATATAATGATTTAATTTATTTTGAATTATTTAACATATATGGGATATCATAATGGTTAATAATGATAAAGTCAATATTAACCATTAAAAGAGAAAATATAGAATTCCATAGTGAGAGTTTAGTTTGGTTTCTAACTAAAACTCGAACTATACCTTCATCTTTTATACTTGTAAAGTTTAGCCTAAACATTTGATTTTGACGTGAAATCGTGAATCTCGAGCAGAAAATTTTGCAAGAGATGATTTTTCAATAAGTTAAGTTACTGAGAGACCACTCTTTCGTATCGTTTTACACGTTCATATAGTTTATTTTGATCATGCTCATCAAAACGACTCTTTAATTTAATTACTATTTTCATAATAAGCATAGGTATTCTTATTTACGAGTATTAATTTATAATTCATGCATAATTTTCCCTCAAAAAATCGTGCATAATTAAATTGTTTTACAATAATAAAAATAACTGTAAGACCGTTTCATAGAAGACTTGCTCAATAAAAATCCAAAAGTTGGGCTAAGAACTTAAATACATTCAATGACTAATATAGTTATAATTATATAGTTATAATAATTATTATAGTAAAAAGACAAAAGAAAATAAATTAAGAGAAAGGAACTCGAAGATAAAACCGAAGAGGCGCACTACAAACATTGAAGACGATAAACACAATTCTTATATGACTACCAAACTCTGCCTCATAAACATTGAGCAATAGCTCGATCGGTTGTTCTACTGCCACTAGAACAACCACCTAATGCAGGGAGAATGAAGTTATTTCTCTTCCTCCATTTTATATTTCCAGAAATTTGAATTGATTCCTCTTCAATTCCAAAAAGTTGGATTGTAATTTGTATTTCTCCTATTTTAACTTCCCAGAAGTTGGGTGTAGCTACATCAGATAAGTTATCAATCGTCGGTGATCCGTATTAGCTATGGTGCATGTTCGTTGATCAATTAGTCGACCCCCGTGAGGAGTAGTAGTACCTTGTTTTTAAACAAATTAATTCCATAGCGGAATTTAAAACTTGTGTTAGATTTTTTCTTTTGAATTGTGAAAGATGGATTAGATTTTTTCTTTTGAATTGTGAAAGATAGAGATGATTGAGATTTTACGTGGAATAGGAAATTTATATTAATTTTGTAATGTGTTTTTTGAGAACTAATTGAGCGTTATTTTAGGGCGAAAATCTCTCATATTATTTTTGAGTCGATTATTTTACGCATATGTAAAATGGAAGAGATAATTCCTACTGACTACTGAGTATATTCTTAGCATTGTAGTTTACTCATATAATTGACTTGAAAATTATTTCCATGATTTTAGCATGATAGTTATCAATTTTGGAATGAATCTCCATAATTTTAGCATAATCATATTAATTTTCAAGTGGAAATGAAATATTCCGTCTTCCATATGGCATATTCTTCAGTTTATTTAACTAATTAGAGTATTAGATTATTGTGCTTTTTCTTTTATTTTTTTTAAGTAGTTTCGTTTTTCAATTGCTCTAATACACTGACACGTCAGATTTAACTTAAAATGTGAGATGCCATATCAGCGGTATTGGCAGCTGCATTAGAGAAGTATATGATGATATGATGATGGTATCAACTAGGTTACAAAAATTAAGATCATAAACCCTAAACCTCTCCTCGCTATGGTGGACGACGACGACATTCCAACCAGCTCCGACCAAATTACAAAAATTGACCCGTCCTATCCATATTTTGTCGGCCAAAACGATAAACTCGGTGACCGTATTACTGATGTCCGTTTAACGCTCTCAAATTTTGATGAGAGTACTTATTTCGTTCGTACTGCTCCAAAGGCCCGTCGTAAGTATGTGTTCCTTAATGGCACGATCAACGAGCCACTGCACAACCGCCATGTACTCCGGCAGATTGGGAGACCGTTCACTCCCTCCTTATTTCGTGGCTTTTGAACACCATTACTCCGAGGTAAAATCTCTTCTCCCTAATTATGAGGATGCAAAACGTTTGTGGGACGCCCTATACGATGTGTTCCTTCCATGAACGTTTTAGCGTCATCGATGGACCCAAAATCCAGCAAATTAAGTCTGATCTCCATGATTGCCGTCAGACCGAGAACATGACTATCGCGGTTTATTACGGAAAATTGTGTCAATTATGGGATGAACTTGATAAATTTCAGCCGTTAATTGGGTGTAAGTGTCGTAACTGCGATTGTGAAATTGCTAAACAATACGGGGATCGTCGTGACTCGGATAATTTGCATCAATTTCTTCTTGGTTTGTTACCCGTCTATGCCACTCTTCGTTCGTTCTTGTTGTCCCAAACTCCTCTGTCTACCTTGTATAGGGCCTTTAATTTAATTTCTCAAAAAGAGCGGGTACGAGGTCTTAATGTAGCTCTGTCACCTACTGCTGAAATTTCGTCGTATGTTGTTTGCTCTACTAGTGCGCCTGGTTTGGCTCAACCTCGTCCCTCCTCCCTTCTTACTCGTACTGAGCATCAACGGCTGGTTTGTAATCATTGTAATCGTTCGGGTCATGATCGTAGTATGTGTTTCGATCTTTTTGACGAATTACCTGATTGGTGGTATGATTTGAAGGGTATTAAGAAACCCAATCGTAGTGGCTCGGCGCATGGTGGAGGGTCTGGCAGTGGTGGTGGTTCAGGCCATGGGGGCTATCGTTCAGGTGGTAATGGCAGGGGAGATGTTCGTGGTGATAGTTCCAAAACCGAGTCAAAGGCGGAGTCCAGTAGCGTAGTAGCGTAGTGCACGTTGCCGCTGAATCACACTTATGCGGGTAAGTGGCTTCTCGATACGGGATGCTCGCATCATGTTACGAGAAATTTTGCAAATCTTTTTAATGTTTGACAGGTGCCAGTCACTTGGTGGGTCTCCCTGATGGCACGAAAATTCGTGCATCTAAAGTCGGATGAGTTTATCTTATTACAGTGTAATTTGATATCGACATCACAATTGTGTGCTACACTTAATTGTGATTTGATTACTAATGCCAGTTGTTGTATAATACAAAACCTTCATACGACGACGGCGATTGGAGCGCCTGACATGTTAGATGGACTATATTACCTTCGTCAAGATTCTCAAATTCTTGCCCAGTCCGTGGGAGTAGGATCGTCTCTTTTGTTATGGCATAATAGATTAGGACATCCGTCCGAGAAAGTAGTAAAGTTACTTCCGTTTTTTCGTACTAGTACTGAGGCATTGATTAAACCATGTGAATTTTGTCATCGCTCTAAACATATTCGTAACAGTTTTCCGTTAAGTATTAATTAAAGAAATTGTTTGTTTGAACTCATTCATTGTGATATATGGGGTCCGTATGACACACCGTCCTCATGTGGGGCGCGCTATTTTCTTACCTTGGTTGATGATTTTTCTCGTGGTGTGTGGATTAACTTGTTGTGTAATAAGTTTATGAAAAATTTATGGTGTTTGTTGCTATGATTTTGCGTTAGTTTAAAGCTCAAATAAAAATTGTTCGTAGTGATAATGGGATTGAATTTAATTGTCTTAAACCATATTTTGACAAGCATAGTATAATATTTCAGTCAGCTTGTGTTGGCACACCCCAACAAAAATGGTCGAGTTGAACGAAAACATTAGCACTTCCTTAATGTTGCTAGGGCATTCCGCTTGCAGGTTAGTTTATCTATCGAGTTTTGGGGTGAGTGTGCATTGGCGGCTGTACATCTCATCAATCGAACTCCGTCTGTAGTACTCGACGGCCGTACACCATATGAGGTACTGTTTAAAACTTTTCCACCTTTTGATCGTCTTCGGGTATTTGGCTTCTTGTGTTTTGCTCATAATCAACAGTTAAAAGAGGATAAGTTTTAGGGTTGTAGTCGGAAGTATGTTTTTTTGGAGTATCCTTCAGGCAAGAAAGGGTGGTACTTGTACGACTTGGATTCCTTTGAATTTTTCGTATCCAGAGATGTGACTTTCTATGAAGATCAATTTTCATTTCTTGTTTCTTTGGTGCCACTCGTGACCATCACACGTGCTCTCGAGGACATATTTATTGATTGGGATGATGTTCCCTCCGTGACTGACCCACCACAGACTGACCCGGAAACAGGGGCAGCCATGACAGAGGGGATGCAGGTGTCACGGCTATAACACCCGAGGATGGTGGTGTTGTTACAGGAAGGGATGGAGATGGCATTGTGGTTAATGAGACTGATGACAATAATGTTAATGAAACTGATACAAATGGGATGAGCAAACGATGGGTCGTGGGCATCGACAAAAATTTCCCTCTTCCAATCTTCGGGATTTTGTTGTGGACTTGTGGCTTACAAACCTTCTGGTAATACTTCATCCAGCGCATTGTCAGTTATCGTGACATCGCCACTCTCAGGTATCCTGTATCCTCTGATTAATTATGTAAGTAATGATAAATTTTATGTTGCCCACCGTACTTACATGGCCACGTGTGAGCTAACTTAGCATAAATAATTGAGAGAGTATTTAGTTACACAAAACAAAAAGTTATCAAATAAGTACGAAAAGATAAAAAAGAAGGTAGTAACTTTAAAATTAAAAAAAAAAACTTTTATTTAGGAGTCACATTTCGATTTTATCCTTAAAATACGTTTCACTTAATATCACACGATGATATTTAGTAAGAACGAATTCTTTTTGCATTCCCAAGAAAACTTATGTTGCACTATTGCCATTCAAATCATGAGAGATTAATTATCACCCATTAATCGGACAATATTTTACGTAACGGCATAACGCACTTGATTTTTCTCAAATTACGGTGAATGTGTCCTCTATTAAATCCTATATTTTTATTAATCGGACAATATTTTACGTAACGGCATAACGCACTTGATTTGATGTTGTGAATAACCACTTGGTACCTGGTTCGATTCTCCTTATTGGAGTCTTATTTCTGTAATTTTTTGATTTTATTGTAAAAAATTTGGAGTGTCATTTCTGTAATTTTTTTTATTTTATTCTAAAAAATTGCTTGAAACTAGACTTGCTCTCTAGACCTCTAGTAAAATAGCATCTTATTCTTCAATTCTCGTCCATTGAGCCACTTGTGTTTATTGGTTACATAAGCACTAAATTATTTGTTTTATATATTAAGAGATACTATTATTTTTCACACACTTTTACATAAATTATATAGGATTATTTAATGGGAATACTCCAAACTATTGGAGTGCTTCTCAAAATACTACAAACTGTAATTTAACTACCAATATAATCAACTATTACACCCCTTCGCTTTTAATAAAATTGGTTCTTTATTAACTTGTAGTAACAGGTAAAAAATTCTCACATTTCTCATTAAATATGATCTTCATCTCCTTCCTCTTCTCTATACTTAAAAACCCAGAAAAAATCCCTTTAAATTACCAAAACTCAATCAATCAAATATGAACTAAGTCCCAATCCTGGGCCTTTTCCTAGAAATCGCATAAGAGCTACGAGTAGTCAACTAAAAAAAGATCAAAAGCCCAGCTTATTGTTATACGCAGGAGTTATAAATGTGATTGGTTAACCCAAAATTCATGAAGAGAGTATTTTCAACTGAGTTTTCTACCCAATAAAAAACATGCTGAACCCAAAAGAGCACATTTTGGAATAATTAGGTCTCGTCCGCAAATAATTTACAAGGACAAAGCTGCCAACAAGAAGAAGAGGAAGGCCGCGGTCGAACCCAGAAATCAAAAAGAAATAAAATCAACAAATAACAAGAAAACGAACCTAAATTAAGCCTTTAATCCAAGATTAAGGGCAAAAACAAGCTAAATTAGACAAAACATGAAGTACCCACCTCAAATAATCAAAAATGCAGAAAACCCAGAAATCAGAATTTAGGGGTTGAGGGTTGGATACTTGGATTCGGTGGAGTTGTGAGAAGCAATATAATGGAATGTCAGTGATGAGAACCAATATAATGGATTGTCAGTGATGAGTGATGTTTGCATAAAGATAGAAGATGATAATTGTGATTTTAAGAATGATGATTTTGAATTGGGGTTTTGATGTTCAGGAGAATAAGGAGAAGATTAATGGTGGATTCATAACCTAAATAAAATAGGTGAAAAAATGGAAGGGATAAAATAGAAAGAAACCGGTTTAGTAGGTAACCCTTCCATCTATTCTAGTAAAAGTAAATAGATGTGAAAGTTTGGTATATTGGTAGTTAAAATAAAGTCTGTAGTATTTTGGGAAGCACCTTTTTAAAATAGAAATTCCTATATTTTTATTTGCGAACTATAATTCAAGTGGATTGACTGGTTAGAAATTAAAATTGTAAAAAATGAGTTTTTGTTTATAAAGCTTAATTTTTTAAAAGTACTTTTCAAGAATCAGAAACGCCAAATTGTTGCTTCTATTTTTATGGGCAAAAAGATGATATATGAATTTTTGATAAATTATTTTTAACTTTTAAATATATGATGGCCAAAAAGTGTTTTTAAGTTCAAAAGCACTTTTAAAAGTGAGGCCAAACACACACACATAATATAAGTATGTTATATTTTAGAAACAATTAAAAGGTAAATAAATAAAGCTAGATTTCCAAAACAAATAATATTCAATAATTATTTCGATTTGATTTAATGCATATATGTAATATATTTATATAAATATATAAGGCTCTTAAAATCGCATGGCTAAATTGTAAAAGTAATTCCATTAGTAGTGAAAAGAATTGTAGTAACATTGGATATAGTAATATGCTAGTAATCACTTATTTGAATAGTTAAAGTACTAATATTAGCAGCGAGCGGGAGTAGTGAAAGTAATAGAAGTAACACGGGAGTAGTGAAATTACAATATTAATGCGGCAGTAGTGAAAGTAACAGTAGTGAAACTAACAGTAGTAATAATGAATGTAATAAAAGTAACAATCTAATAACAAAAGAAATTACTCCATGTATGAACAATTAGCTAACCAATCAATTTAAGTAAAATATTAATAACGGGAGTACTGAATTTGTCTCATAATTTATTTCATTGTAATTTTAAGATATGCCATAGAAAAATATATTAATGATAAATTTGAGTTATACAAGTTTAAAGTAGTTTTATTTAATTGAAAATAAATTTTAATATTAAGTAAAGGTAGTTCAGACGGGGCCGGACATCAATATTAGTAATCTTATTACTATTATTATTGGAACAGAATATCGACTACAATTATTATTATTATTCTACTAATAGTTTGAGTTCATAGATTGGCCGGAGATCATAAGTCAACTGATGTATACCTAGTTAAGGTTATAACTGATCATTTAAATAAGGTTACAATTATTAATTATATACATTAGCATCACAAGTGTTTCTAATTGTCTCACTAGGTGAAACAATAGTTGACTCTTAAGTCTAATGCCTAGTTATTTCAATTCTAGACTATATAGTACTATACTGCTCTCTTATAATTATTTATTTACGTTTAATTAAAATACATCTTACAAATAAATAAATGATCGAGGTAAAAACATCAATCATCGCTAATCAGTAATCACTGAAATAAATTTAGGAACTCTGACGAGTCTCACAATTTTTAATTTGTATATCTAGAAGCCAAGAGCCAAATATAAAATTATAAAGTTGGTCTTTTTTCAAACGGGTCATTTTGATTCGAAAGAAGAAGATGAGATTTTGTAACCATTTTATAGCCAGATGTGGCCACTATTGAAAAACAAGTTACCAAAAACCGTAACATTGGTTGTACCATTTAATTACATTTGACCATGATAAAAAGTGGCCGTCTAAATTAAGAAATTGCGTAAATTATTATTGTAATTTTTCTTAATCACCATTAAAGCAACAATAATTAATCACAAATTCTCACTTTAGGCTGACACTATTCGTCTAAAACTGTAGACGGATAGTGTCCTCTCACAAAATGAGAATGAATAGTGTAACTGTGTAAATGGGTGGAAAATGGATACCCCAACTTACCCTCCCACTTGCATTTTGTTAGAGATCTACTATCCATTTTTTTTTTTAAGAAAACTAGGTTGATCCTCTAGGTAGGACCAACTTATCTCATCCTTTCGAATGAGAGAGGTAAGTATTCATTTATAGTTTTATACGGATAATGTCTATCTACAATTTGACGGATTAATAGTTAATATGGTAATGTCAAATTATTATTCACTTCACATAAGAAGGTTCCTTTTATAATTATACTAAAACCACTAGATTTTGTTGTAGTTGACTTACAAAGCTTGTCGTATGTGATGTTTGCATAAACTACTCCAGAGTACACCTTTTTTGACAAAGGCGAGGTCAGGATTTTATTTTTGGTACAGCAAAATACATACAATAATAATAATAATAATAATATTTGTGTGACAACAATACAAGCGGTCAATAAGATAAATTATAACATAGTTTTAGTTTTTGTTGACATTATTTTAATCTTATAATAACTCTTATTTTTAATTATTTTCAAACTGCAATGTTAGACAATTACTAGTACCAAAGACTGTTTTTTTAGATGTTAAAGGCATATTTGGCCTCGCTTTAAGAAAACTGTTTTTGCTTTTAAAAATGAGTTTTTTTTTAATAAGCTATTTCTTGATAAAACTGTTGGTGTTTGGCCTAACATTTTACAAAAACACGACTTCTCAACAAGACTTTTTACATAAGCGGATGAAAAATGAAATTTTTTGTTGAAAATTATATCAAGATAGGTCTCGATTTGTAGAGAATGAAAAAATATGAATTAATAAGTATTACAGTATTTTTTTTTTTTTGACACGTTTACAACATACAATTTGTCATTTATACATTAAAAATCTTTAAAATAAAAATAAAAGCTAGAAGCACCAATACTTTTGGCTTTCAAAATTGACTTTTGGGCTTAAAAGAAGTTATTTTAACTTCTTCAAAAATGATTGTTTGACCTAGCTTGTGCTTATTCAGTGGAAAAACACTTCTAAAAGTTGGGCTAAACATCACCTTAATTGTATTAGTTAATGTCTAATTTAGTTCTTAATTTCTAAATTAATGCCAAATTTGGAAGGTATTTAATGCTTAAATACAACCCTAAGGACTGTATTTATCATTACCATAAAAAAAAACTACTCCCTGTATTATCTTCCACATTTCCTAATACGAAAAATTTACAAAGATCTTCCACTTTTCTTATTTATCTATCATTTGTGGTTAATATAACATGTAACACCATATTCTCTCTCATTCTTTCATTTTCTTTCACATAATACCACTACATTAAATATTGATCCAAAATCAATGTGAAAGATCATATAGA
This sequence comes from Silene latifolia, assembly GCF_048544455.1. Taxonomy (NCBI): domain Eukaryota; kingdom Viridiplantae; phylum Streptophyta; class Magnoliopsida; order Caryophyllales; family Caryophyllaceae; genus Silene; species Silene latifolia. The sequence continues at coordinate 331,465,430 of NC_133537.1, forward strand.
ATAGGAGGGAGTACTTTTTTGAGGATTAATGGTTTATGAACTTTGACCCCAAAAAGTAAATGGGAAAAACTTAGTGAAATAGAAGGAGTACTATTTCATACAAAATCTAACAGCGACGATTATAAAAATCTTTTTTGTTAAGAATTAAATAATCTACGATGATTATAAAAATGTTTTTTTTACATGCTACAACCGTTAGGGAAAATTTTTATCACACCAAAAATGAAAAACTACTACCAAAGTTGGTTGGTGTGAGTGGTAAAGGCTCTTATCTTTTAAACAAGTGGTCATGAGTTCGATTTCTCACTCTAGCGAATGAAAAAAACAAACTTTGGAGGGGTCTACCTATTTAATGGCTTTTTGTACCCCAATGGAGATTGCCCCATAGGACTGACCCGATAGAAGAAAAGCCCAAACCCCAAACAAAAGTCATTGATATATTAAGTTCTCAAATTTATTTTGATAATTTTATAACTTATAATGACAACTAACATATTCAAATATATACCGATTATCAATTAAAATATCATGTTATTAAAATATATTATTTTAAATTTTTATTACATAATTTGGTTAGGTCTAATGTTATTGGGCTAGTCTTAACCAAAAATAGGTGGCGTTTATAATTGAAGGGAAGAGAATTCGAGCACGGGACCTATTGTTCACAATACATCTGTTTAGCTATTAGACTAAAACATCTTCGGCATTCTTATTTCTTACCCAACAACTTGTGATAGATTATTGATTATAGTAAAATAAATAATTCATGGATTATACAACCAGTTGTATATGTTGTACGGTATAGAATATGAGCTTTGTGATAAAGTATCCGAGTTTTATGTTAAATAATATGAGCTTTATAAGAAAGTATTGAGCTCATCCATTTACACATTAAAAACATGAACTTTGAATTAGCTCAGGAAAAATACATATAAGCTCGAATTCTTATACCTTGGTTGTACAATACTTATGGTACAACTGGATGTATAATTGGTAATTGGGAAATGCAAGAGTTATAATTGCTAATCACATCTATGTATGGCTGGTTAGTGGTCGGAGTTATACAACTGGATGTATAAGGAGTATTAATTATTTATTAGTAATAAAAATGGTCGGAGTTATTGATAAAATGAATAAACTCATTATGAAAAGCATATATACCAAATGAAAGAACACTTTGAACCACCATTAATAATACTCCCTCCTATTCTACATAACTGTCTCAGTTTTCATTTCCGTCTATTCACAATAATGTCTTATTGTCCATTTTTGGTAAACTTTTATACTTATTTTAATCACTTCAACCCACCCACCTGACCCACAACAATACTTATTTTTAATCACTTCATACTTATTTTAATCACTTCATCCACAATAATACCCCAGAATACCTTCCCCCTCTCCAATTACCTCACCCTAGGGATGTTAATGAGACGAGACAGCTCGCGAGCAACTCGAGCTCGGCTCGGTCAAAGCTTGGTTCGTGTGAGCTCAGCTCGAGAGCTCAACGAGTCAAGCCGAGCAAACCTTAGCTCAGCTCAAAAAGCTCGTGAGCGGCTCAAACTTGTGTAATTAGATGAGATATTACTCAAATTTTATATATATTTTGTCATGATTATATATTTGTATCACACATATAAAACTTTTGAGCCTTGTTATTGAACATATCGAAAGAGAAAAAACGACAATTCAACAATTATATATAGGCTCGAGCTCGCATTAAAGCACGCAAGCTTGATAACGAGCACAATTTTTTCAAGTTTGGGTAAGCTCGAGATCGGCTCGAACTCGAGTTTTACTTTATGAGCACAAGCCAAGCAAGGCCAAGCTTGACTCGGCTCGTTAACACCTCTACTGGCTTACCCCACCACAATACTTTATGTTATTTAACTCATTTTCTTAATTCTTGTGCCATTTCAACAATGGAACAGTTATCGAGAATAGGAGGGAGTAAAAAGAATTTCTAAAAACACACAAGTGTTTGTGTCGCATAAGCATGAGTGCATGACATGAATGCATGATGATTGCCTATATAAAGGAAACCTAAGAGACACAAAAGAGCATCTCAAACTCCAAAATAACAAAGCCTACAAAAATGAAACTAATCAAAATCCCAACCCAAGAACATTTTCCAAATTTTATTATTTCCAAACCACATTTTCTGATTTTTCTTATTCTTATAATGCACCATATTAATACAGCAAGTACAGCCTTGCTTAGTACTAATCAACCTGGCAACCAAACTGACCATATTGCATTGTTAGCCATTAAGAGCCAACTAGTAGACCGCCCTAACGGGGTGTTAACCTCATGGAATAACTCGGTTCACCATTGTAACTGGAACGGAGTTACTTGTGGTCAAGAAAATAATCGAGTAACAATTTTAGACCTTCACTCTGAAGGCCTAGCGGGAACCATATCTCCCTTCATAGGAAACCTTAGTTTCCTCAAAAGTATACTTCTTTACAATAATAATCTCCGTGGACAAATTCCTTCGGAGTTGGGTAATTTGGTTAACTTACAAAACCTATACCTTTTCCAAAACACCCTTTCAGGTGAAATTCCGGCTAACTTATCCGGTTGTGTCAACCTTAGAAACCTTTCTATAGCATTCAATAAGTTAGAGGGGAAACTCCCTGTCGAATTAAGGACATTGTCCAAGCTAGAAGTCTTTGGAATTGAGAACAACAATTGTACAGGGCCTCTGTTCGACATCATAGCAAACCTGACCTCCATACGCGCCATATCTACTGGTTACAATGCGTTTACAGGAACTATTCCAAACAGCATTGGTAGGTTTCAAAACCTATCTATACTTCGCCTTTACAATAATGAATTCTCGGGGACACTACCTAAGTCCTTGTTCCATCTCCCATCACTACAAGAAATTAATCTTCCTTCCAACCAATTTACAGGAGAACTTCCAGATGATATAGGTTTCACACTTCCGCGTTTGACCTGGTTGCTCCTCTCTGGAAACAAATTTTCAGGATCGATTCCAACCACCCTAGTAAACCTCACAGATATCGAGTCAATTGATCTAGGTGATAATAATTTCACTGGAAAAGTCCCTAAAGGTTTTGAAAAACTCCATAATCTAACTTATTTAACTCTTTCTTTCAATTACCTTACAGAAGACATAAAGTTCATAAGTACGTTAGTTAATTGCACCAAATTACAATTGATAGATTTAAGAGGGGGTGGTTTTACGGGAAAATTACCTGCATCGATAGGCAATCTGAGCATCGGTTTACAAAAGCTTGGACTGGGAAGGAATGACATAAGTGGAACAATTCCTGCAGGTATCATCAATCTCATTAATCTTACTATTTTGGACATGAGTTACTGCATGTTCACAGGAGCTCTTCCTCGCGATATTGGGAAGTTGCGAAACTTGGAACAAATCCTGTTCAATTCCAACAGACTGACAAGTAGAATTCCTGAATCTCTCGGAAGCATCCCACGTATGACTAATCTATACTTAGATGACAACATATTCGAAGGGAGCATACCTCCAAGTCTTGGGAATTGCCGGAGCCTTTTGGCATTGAATTTGTCGTATAACAAACTCAATGGAACCTTGAACTCGGAACTGTTAAACGGATTCGCTAAATTTGTTCAGTTAGATTTGTCTCACAATTATTTGGAAGGGTCCATACCTTCTGAGATCAGTCAACAAACAAGCCTAGGATACCTTAGAGTATCCAAAAATAAGTTTTCAGGTGTGATTCCTGATGGCTTTGGTCAATGTGTTACCCTCCAACAATTGTATATGGACGGTAACTCCTTCCATGGAGCCATTCCTTCATCCTTTGCTTCTTTGTCGAGCCTTGAAGAAATCGACTTGTCTGATAATGATTTTTCTGGTTCAATCCCAAATTTCTTCTCTAAATTTTCCTCATTACACTATCTAAACATATCATACAATGATTTTGAGGGAAGAGTTCCGACAAATACAGTATTTGCAAATAAAAGTGCAATATACCTTGCTGGTAACAAGAAGCTCTGTGGAGGAATTTCAGACCTGCATTTACCCAAATGCACGGAAAAGAAAATAAAGGAAACGAGCAACAGAAGGAAAAAGACCCAAATTATGAAAGTGATAATTCCAACTGTTTGCACAGTGTTTGGTGTGCTGGTCATGACAATAGGGTTATACCTGGCTTATATAAAAAGTAAAAAGAAACAAGTTTCATCCGGTTTGGAGATGGGAAAATCATTCCTGAAAGTGTCTTACGACATGCTACTCAAAGCGACAGATGGTTTCTCTTCGGATAAGCTACTGGGAGCAGGTACTTTTGGGTCTGTGTTTGAAGGAATAATGGACGGAAAGACAGTTGCTGTAAAAGTTCTGAACTTGCAGCAGCGTGGCGCATCTAAGAGTTTCATAGCAGAGTGTAAGGCTTTAAGGAATATTCGTCATAGAAATTTGGTCGGAATTATAACTGCTTGCTCTAGTACCGATTTTCAAAGAAATGATTTTAAAGCTCTAGTGTACGAGTTTATGCCCAACGGAAGCCTTGACAGATGGTTAAATGGTGCTGGAAATATGAACATTCTTCAAAGGGTTGATATTGCAATCGATATGGCTCATGCACTCAATTATCTCCACCACGACTGTGAAACTCCGATTGTTCATTGTGACCTAAAACCAAGCAACATATTGCTCGATCATGACATGATTGCCCACGTTGGTGATTTCGGACTAGCAAAGATCCTTACACAACCTCTACATCCTAATCAAAGTAGCACAATTGGAGTCAGGGGCACCGTTGGCTATGTTGCACCAGGTATGATTATCACAGTTCCATCCTAATCAAATGACAAAAACAATCTAACTTTTGCAAATCATGATAAAATTGATGCAATCGACAAAAACAATCTAACTTTTGCAAGTCATTGATTTTACATCATCTTAGAGTACGGCTTAGGAAGTGAACCATCCACAGACGGTGATGTATACAGTTACGGAATACTGTTACTTGAGCTCATGACAGGAAAGAGACCCACTGACAACATGTTTAAGGAAGGTTTCAATCTTCACATGTATGCGAAAGCAGCGTTACCTGACCAAGTGATGCAGATTGTAGACCCATCTCTCCAAGACAACGAAAACACTGAAGAAGTCGAACACAGAAGAGAAATCCAAGACAGTTATCATCAGAAAAGGGAATGCATTTTCGCCTTGGTTAGTGTCGGGGTGGCATGCTCTGACCATTCACCAGAAGATCGAATGAAGATCCCAGATGTTATAAGTAGGCTTCAAGCAGCCAAATACAACCTGCTCAATCCTACACGCACTCGTCATTGATCTGATATCGAGTCTGAATAACATCTATGAATATTGATTGATTGTGTGCTTATTTTATTGTGTTGTGTGAAAATAATGCTGTAATAGCAACAAATTTCATTGTTTTAGCATGAGAAATCATTAAATCAAGCAATCTATTTCAAAAAGACATTCATGTCTTCGAATTTTCTCATCACAAGTGTAAGTTCATTAATCTAAAGCACACTCCTTAGTCTCACTACTCTCAAATAACTTTTTTTTTTTGAATGACGAGAGACCCACAACAAGATGGTTTGGTCATGTGAGAAGGAGACCTATGGACGCACCAGTTAGGAGGCTGGAGACTTGGAGAACGGAAAAGGTCCCTAGAGGCAGAGGAAGACCGAGACAGACATGGTTGAGAGTGATAGAGCACGATATGAGAGTTCTGGGGCTTGAGGAGAGTATGGTGACGGAGAGGGCACAATGGAGGGAAAGGATACATGTGGATTTTTAGTATTTGATGTTTTTTGACAGATTTAGTGTTTTTTTATTTAATTTAAAGAAATTAATTTATTTATTTTTCTCTCCTTTATTACACTTTTTCACCAACCACTTTCTTATAGATTTTACCTGGTTCATTCCGGATCTTTAACTCTATATCGGTTTTTAAAAATCGTTTTAATCTTTTCTCTCGATTTAAATTTTAAGTTTTTATAAAAGAAAGACGGAATTCAATTTTAAAACCCCTAAGTTCACCTTGACTTTCCATTACATTTTCGTTCTTTCATCTTCCCTTTTTTATTCGCATTTTGAGGCGTGCGTTCACCCATGGACGGTTCGAAAAGATGATTCATGTCAGCCGACCCCAAATCATTTTGGGATTAAGGCTCTGATGTTGTTGTTGTTGTTGTTGTTGACGAGAGACCCACAACCGCTACCTTTGATGTGCAGGAAACCCCCTAAATGTCTACCAGGATAGAGCAAAAAATAAAATAAAATTCTTAGTGCAAACTCATCTGCCTTCCAAGAAGTTCGTCCTCCCAATAATTCCCGTACCTATCAAAAAACCATGGTTACACCACTGCTCGTTGGAGGGTGTTCTCGCTTTACATTTTGTTGATTGATTGTGCTTATTTTATGTAATTATAACGAGTCGCATGTGGTATAATTATCTACCATCCCGACAGATAATGTAACTATAGAAGACAATCTAGAAGGCGAGAGCATTGCAAAACCCATCTACGGACTGATTAATGATTATTTCTGTAAACCTTCTAATCAATATTATAAAAGCAATAATTATAATTCTGACATCAAATTAATAACTACACATGAGAAGGTTACTATTAATATATAAAATCACATGAAGAGTTTTGACTTACAAAGCTTGTCGTATGTGATGCTTCAATTATAATTCTGACATCAAATTAATAACAACACATGAGAAGGTTACTATTAATATATAAAATCACATGAAGAGTTTTGACTTACAAAGCTTGTCCTATGTGATGCTTCCTCTGTTCTATTTGGTCTCGTTCATTTTCCAAAATTCCCTGTCACGTATTTTGAAAAACGTATACAATTGAGATCACATAAGAGTATAAGACATGGCATGTCTGTCTATATAAACGAGCCTATTATACTCCAAAGAGCATCCAAACTCCAAAAGACAAAAGCATACAAAAATGAAACCAACCCAAGAGTATTCTTCAATTTTCATTATTTCGAAACCATATTATTTGATAATATTGCACATATTTATGATGCATCTTTTAACTGTAAGTATAGCCCTTCTTAATAAAGACTACCCAGGCAACCAGATTGACCACATTGCACTATTAGCCATTAAGAGCCAACTAGTAGATCGTCCTAATGGAGTATTAAGCTCATGGAATAACTCGGTTCACCATTGTTATTGGCAGGGTGTTACCTGTGGTCGCAAACATAACCGAGTCACAATTTTAGATCTTCATACTGAAGACTTGGCAGGTACCATTTCGCCTTTCATAGGGAACCTTAGTTTCCTCGAAAGCATAGCACTCTACAATAATAGTCTTCATGGCCGAATTCCTTCCGAGTTAGGGAAATTGTTAAACTTAAAAGAACTTGGGCTTGACTTCAACGCCCTTTCGGGTGAAATTCCAAGTAACTTATCCCATTGTGTTAACCTCAGAGAATTTTACTTACGCAATAATAATTTCGAGGGTAAACTCCCACTAGAATTAAGAGCATTGTCTAAGTTAGAAATATTTTCTGTTTATCAAAACTTTTTTACCGGCCCACTTTTCGACATAATATCAAACATGACCTCCTTGAACGATATAACTGCTGGTTACAACTCGTTTACAGGAACTATTCCTGACAGCATTGGTAGAATGCAAGATCTAACTCGCCTTGATCTATGGGAAAATAACCTCTCTGGCGCATTTCCTATGTCCATCTTAAACTTGTCATCGCTTGAAATTCTCGATCTTTATGGGAACCAATTTGAAAGAGAATTTCAAGCGCAAACAGTCGTCAATCTTCCCCGTTTGACATGGCTGTGCCTCAATGGCAACAAATTTTCAGGATCAATTCCAATCACCCTGTTAAACCTCACAAACATTGAGGTAATTGACCTAAGTGATAATAATTTCACAGGGAGGGTTCCTCGAGGTTTTGAAAAACTCCATGGTCTAAGTTTTTTAGGAGTAAACGAAAATCATCTTACAGATGACATCAACATTATAAGTTCATTAGTTAACTGCACCAACTTACAAGTCATAGATTTCAGATTGAATAATTTTACAGGAGAGTTACCTGAATCCATAGGCAATCTTTCCACCAATTTACAACGGCTCGCACTTAGACTTAATCCGATAAGTGGAAAAATTCCTGCAGGTATCACCAATCTCATTAATCTTACTTATTTAGATATGGCTCATTGCAATATCACAGGAGCTCTTCCTCGTGATTTTGGGAAACTCGAAAAGTTGGAACACATCTTTTTCGATTTCAACAGACTAACTGGTACGATTCCTAAATCTCTTGGAATTATACCACGTTTGATGGATCTTTATTTAAATAACAACCTATTGGAAGGGAGCATACCTTCGAGTCTTGCGAATTGCCCGAGCCTTTTGTACTTGAATTTGGCGTCTAACCGACTAAATGGAACCTTGGACAGTGAACTGTTAGAAGGATCTCCTAAATTTGTCAAGTTAGATTTGTCTTATAATCATTTGGAAGGCTCCATACCTTCGGAGATCAGTGAGCAAATAAGCCTAGTTTACTTTGCTGTATCCGAAAATCATTTTTCAGGCGTGATTCCGGATGGCCTTGGTCACTGTGTTGCCCTCCAACAACTGTATATGAATGGTAACTCCTTCCAGGGAGCCATTCCTTCATCCTTCGCTTCTTTGTCAATCCTCGAAGAAATAGACTTGTCCAACAACAATTTTTCAGGATCAATCCCGACTTTTTTCTCTAAATTTCCCTTATTACACTATCTTAACTTATCTTACAACGATTTTGAGGGAAAAGTTCCAACAAATGCAGTATATGCAAACAAAAGTGCACTCTTCCTTACAGGTAACAACAAGCTTTGTGGAGGAATTTCCGAGCTGCGCTTGCCCATATGCGCTGAAAATAAAATCATCAAAAAGAGCAATAGAAGGAAAAAGTCTCTTTCCCTTAAAGTGATAATACCAATTATGTGTGTCCTGCTTGGTGTTCTGATCTTGTTCGTAGGATTGTATCTGACTTGTATCAGAAGCAAAAGGAAACATGTTGCACCTGATTCAGAGATGGGTAAATCATTCCTGAAAGTGTCCTACGACATGCTACTCAAAGCGACAGACGGGTTTTCTCCAGATAAGCTACTGGGAGCAGGTACTTTTGGGTCTGTGTTTGAAGGAACTGTGGATGGGAAGACAGTTGCTGTAAAAGTTCTCAACTTGCAACACCACGGTGCATCTAAAAGTTTCATTGCAGAGTGCAATGCTTTAAGGAATATTCGACATAGAAATTTGGTCGGAATCATAACAGCTTGCTCCAGTACCGATTTTCAGAGAAATGATTTTAAAGCTCTAGTGTATGTATGAGTTCATGCCCAACGGGAGCCTTGACAGATGGTTAAATGGCGCAGGAAATATGAGCATTCTCCAAAGGGCTGACATAGCAATTGATATGGCTCATGCACTCAATTATCTCCACCACGACTGTGAAACTCCGATAGTGCACTGTGACCTAAAACCGAGCAACATATTGCTGGATCATGACATGATTGCTCATGTTGGAGACTTTGGACTAGCGAAGATTCTTACTCAACCTCAGCATGGAGTCAGAGGCACTGTTGGCTATGTTGCCCCAGGTATGATTATACCGGTTTCTCTTTCTCAATTTTCGGTAATTACTTTAACTTCATTATTGAATTTGCAACTAAGCCTTGTTATTGAATTTGCATCATCATAGAGTACGGCCTGGGTAGTGAAGCATCTACAGACGGTGATGTGTACAGTTACGGAATACTGCTACTTGAGCTCATGACGGGAAAGAGACCCACTGACAGCATGTTCAAGGAAGGTTTCAATATTCACATGTATGCAAAAGCAGCATTACCTGACCAAGTGATGCAGATTGTAGACCACTCTCTCCAAGACAATGAAATCACTGAAGAAGTCGAAAACAGAAGAGCAATCATCGACACTGATCATCAGAAGAGGGAATGCATTTTCACCTTGGTTAGTGTTGGAGTGGGCTGCTCCACTCATTCGCCAGAAGATCGAATGAAGATCCCAGATGTAATAAGCAAGCTTGTAGCTGCCAAAGACAACCTGCTCAATGCTACAAGCAGGCGTCATAGATCTACTATCTAGGCTGAATAACATATCCGAATATTGATTGTCCAAAACCAAATTTCAGTGACAGGAAACAATATTGTATTGGCAACGAATTTAACTATTTTGATATGAGAATTCAACTTCTCCAAAAAGGTTCGATTGACTTAACTTCATCTCCCCTTACATAATAGTTTAAAAGGGGGTCAGGTACTCCATATTTCATTGTCACTTGACAGAACAAGTTCAAGCAGCACTAATGCTGTCAAATAGACGGAAAAAGACTTGGTTAATTCGACACACACTCCTGCCTGAGACCTCAAATCCTTTTTAAAACTTCAAATCATAGTAATCAAATGTACTTTCTTTTGAAAGGAAATCAAACATCCAGTTTCTTTGCTCAGGACCTTTCATCTTTCTCCAGTCATTAGTTATTATCAGTTCAAGCATCAAGTGTCACATTGTTGGCAACCCCATCCAACAGAATCGCATCTATGGCTTGCTTAAAATTTGCTGATGAGAAGTATAGCCTCAGCACAATGGCCACAATCCTTATTGTCACAACTCAGATGCACATACTCCGACGCTTGAGCGTCATGATACACCTATCAGCCAACAAATAGAAGGTTTAAGTATCCATATAAAAAATTCGTATTATTACTAAACAAGCGATAGAATTAGATATTCATGTCAACTCATTCACTGCTTATTAGAAGGCCTTGCTCTAATTGAATTAGCAATCATTTGGCTGTTCACATGGGATCATTAAATTTCTATTATTGTAAATTTCTAATGAAAATTAAAGCAGCGATAGAAACTTGAAGTCAAAGTACTATTTCACATGAAGGTTTCTATTATTTTATAAAAGCAGATGTAAACTTTGTAGTATTTGACTTACAAAGGTTGTCGTATGTGACATCAGATAGATTATCATGGAACTAGAGAGAACATAAGCCGTGGCATGATTGTCTATATTAAGGAAGGCTACTAGACTCACAAAGAGCAATTAAACACACACGCGCGCGCGCACACACACACACACATACAAAAGGATGAAACTAATCCAACTTCCAACCCAAGATCACTGTTTAATGTTCAATAGTTCGAAACCATATTATTTGATATTGCTTATATTTATGATGCATCATATTACTGCAAATTTAACCTATCGTAATCCAGGCAACCAGATTGACCAAGTTGCACTGTTAGCCATTAAGAGCCAACTAGTAGACCATCCTAATGGAGATCTAAGCTCATGGAATAACTCCGTGCACCATTGTTATTGGGAGGGAGTTACCTGTGGTCGCAAACATAATCGAGTAACCATTTTATATCTTCGTTCTAAACGCTTGGCCGGAACCATTTCTCCTTTCATAGGAAACCTTAGTTTCCTCGAACACATAGTTCTCTCCAATAATAGTCTTCATGGCCGAATTCCTTCCGAGTTGGGTAATTTGGCCAACTTAGAAACACTTGGGCTTTCCAACAACGTCCTTTCGGGTGAAATTCATACCAACTTATCCCATTGTGTAAACCTCATAGTACTTTCCTTAAGCAACAATAAGTTAGAGGGAAAACTCCCCGTTGAATTGAGAGCATTGTCTAAGCTAGAATTGATTTCTATTTTTGATAACAACTTCACCGGGTCTTTTTTCAACATAATATCAAACTTTACCTCCTTGAGCATAATATCCATAGGTTCCAACGCATTTACTGGACCCATTCCTGACACCATTGGGAAGATGCAAAAACTAACATTCCTTGACCTATGGGAAAATCAATTCTCTGGTGCATTTCCTATGTCCATCCTCAACCTCTCATCCCTTGAGATTCTTGAACTTACAGGCAACCAAATTAGAGGAGAATTTCAAGCACAAACAGTGGTCAATCTTCCTCGTTTGAGCTTATTGAACCTGATCGGTAACAAATTTTCAGGATCAATTCCAGTCACCTTGTTAAACCTCACAAACATTGAGGTAATTGAACTAGGTGATAATAGTTTCACAGGGAGGATTCCTCAAGATTTCGGAAAACTCCATACTCTGAATTTTTTAGGCCTTAGCAAAAATCACCTCACAGGTGACATCAACTTTATTAGTTCACTAGTTAACTGCAGCAACTTAGATCTCAGGTGGAATAATTTTACAGGAGAGTTACCTGAATCAATAGGCAATCTTTCCACCAGTTTACAACGCCTTGCACTTGGACATAATCCAATAAGTGGAACAATTCCTGCAGGTATCACCAATCTCATTAATCTAATTCTTTTAGATATTAGTGACTGCAACATCACAGGAGCTCTTCCGCCTGATTTTGGCAAGCTCAAAAACTTGGAACTAATTCTTCTGTCTTCCAACTGGTTAACTGGTAGAATACCGGAATCTCTCGGAATTATACCACGTCTCACTGCTCTTTATTTAGATGACAACGTATTGGAGGGGACGATACCTCCAAGTCTTGGGAATTGCCAGAGCTTGTTAACCTTGAACTTGTCATATAACAAGCTCAATGGAACCTTGAACAGTGAATTGTTCAAAGGAGCTGCTAAATTTGTTCAGTTAGATTTGTCTCATAATCATTTGGAAGGGTCCATCCCTTTAGGGATCAGTGAGCAAATAAGTCTAGGATATTTTAGACTATCCGACAATAAGTTTTCAGGCGTGATTCCTTATGGCCTCGGTCATTGTGTTGCCCTCCAACAACTATATATGGATGGTAACTCCTTCCATGGAGACATTCCTTCATCCTTCGCTTCTTTGTCGAGCCTTGAAGAAATTGACTTGTCCGACAACAATTTTTCTGGCTCAATCCCAGCATTCTTCTCTAAATTTCCCTCATTACAATATCTAAACTTATCTTACAACAATTTTGAAGGACGAGTTCCAACAAATGCAGTATTTGCAAATGAAAGTGCAATCTTCCTTACTGGTAACAACAAGCTTTGTGGAGGAATTTCAGAGCTGCGCTTACCCAAATGCGCTGAAAATCAAGTCATCAAAAAGAGCAAGAGAAGGAAAAAGTCTCTTGCCATTAAAGTGATAATTTCAACTATATGTGTACTTCTTGGTGTTCTGACCATGGTAGTAGGATTGTATCTGACTTGTATCAGGGACAAAAAGAAACATGTTTCACCCGATTCGGAGATGGGGAAAACATTCCTAAAAGTGTCTTACGACATGCTACTAAAAGCAACAGATAGTTTTTCTTCAGATAAGCTACTGGGAGCAGGTACTTTTGGGTCTGTGTTTGAAGGAATAGTGGATGGGAAGACAGTTGCTATAAAAGTTCTGAACTTGCAACACCGTGGTGCATCTAAGAGTTTCATAGCAGAGTGCAATGCTTTAAGGAATATTCGTCATAGAAATTTGGTCGGAATTATAACGGTTTGCTCCAGTGCCGACTTTCAGAGAAATGATTTTAAAGCTCTAGTGTATGAGTTCATGCCCAACGGAAGCCTTGACAGATGGTTAAATGGCACTAGAAATATGAACCTTCTCCAAAGGGTTGATATAGCAATTGATATGGCTCATGCACTCAATTACCTCCACCACGAGTGTGAGACTCCCATTGTGCATTGTGACCTAAAACCAAGCAACATATTGCTTGACCAAGACATGATTGCCCATGTTGGAGACTTCGGACTAGCAAAGATTCTTACACAACCTCAGCATCCTAATCGAAGTAGCACAATTGGAGTCAGGGGCACAGTTGGCTATGTTGCCCCAGGTATGATTATATTGGTTTTCTTTTTCTCAATGTTCAGTATTTCATTTCTTTCTAAGGATATGCATCCAGATGAGTTTAAACTTTACATGAACACCTAAACTTTATTTAAGACAAAAAAATAAAACAAATTTTGGCGTTATTAAATTAGCCTATGACTTCGACACTTCACTTCGACTGTATGTTACATGCCCGGCACTTTGACATTTTGGCTAATCGTGTGTTTTCTCGCTAATTTAAATGGGGCCGCATAAAAGCGCCAAAGGTGAATGCGAAGGGGTCTTTTGCCAAAATGACCATGATAGCTAAAGTATTTACCAAAGTAACATGAATTCTTTAAAAAGGGGGAAAAACATAAATCGTTAATCTTCCTTTGACCTTAAGCAAAGTTGATAATCGTGTCTAGAGGAAATACGAAGAAAAACACATAATATGCTGCAAATTCAAGAAACTTGAATTAGTGATTCACGCATAAGCTTAGGTCTTGTTTCAGAGATTGTGGGAGTAAATTTTGCTGTCGTAAATTTCAGAATGTCTGTAGCAATCAGGGATTTAATTTGAATTATGAATTCACATTGTATGATGGAAGAATACATAATTGGTATACCGAACAAGACCTCATAATAGAGGCTGCTAATCCCAAATTTGCAGGATTAGCAAGGGGTGAAGAGGTATTAATGGAGGGGAGAATGAAAGTGAGAAGGAGATGGATCACATTGGAGAAGATGATAGAAAACATTTGCAATACTTCAATTATAATCAAGTGTTTCAAACCATTAAACAAACATTCAAAGACTAGTGATATGGTTTTGTGCCATGAAATCAACAAAAAATCATTGCCATAACTAAACAGATGGATGAAGAAGGAGATATGAGACGGGGGAAATTGCAAAAGAATAATGTTTTTCATAACTTATATGAGTATTTGATATTGGTTAATTCAGAATCAAGTGTTTCAAACCATTAAACAAACATTCAAAGAATAATGTTTTTCATAACTTATATAACACCCTTGTGGTGGGACCCTTCCCCGGACCCTCGCATAGCGGGGACGCCATCGTGCACCGGGCTGCCCTTTTTTTTTATATGAGTATTTGATATTGGTTAATTCAGAAAATAATTTTGTAAAATGGCTATTTTGAAAAATAATTTTACTATTATATCGTCATTTTGGCAAAAGAAATGGTTAGATGTACACAGCCTTATCATATTCTGAAAACGGAGAAATTTTTTGGCTGATGACTAGGTAAAAATTGTGTTAAATACTGTTTAGACCAACTCCCACCTCATAAAGTAACGAATATAAGAAGCATAGATATTCAAATTTAGTTGAGAAGACAGAAAACATAGTAGGCAGTTAGAGAGAATTGCACACCATGACAGTACTTGTATTCCCCATGCGACTAAGCCTTGTTATTAAATTTGCATCATCATAGAGTACGGCCTGGGCAGTGAAGCATCTACCGACGGTGATTTGTACAGCTATGGAATACTTCTGCTTGAGCTTGTGACGGGAAAGAGACCCACTGACAACATGTTCAAGGTTGGTTACAATATTCACACGTATGCAAAAGCAGCATTACCTGACCAAGTGATGCAGATTGTAGACCCATCTCTCCGAGACAGCCAAATCACTGAGGAAGTCGAAAACAGAAGAGCAATTCAAGACAGTGATTGCCAGAAAAGGGAATGCATTTTTACCTTGGTTAGTGTTGGAGTGGCCTGCTCCACTCATTCGCCAGAACATCGGATGAAGATCCCAGATGCAATAAGCAGGCTTGTAGCTGCCAAAGACAACCTGCTCAATGCTACACGCATGCGTCAGTAATTTGATATGAAGCCTGAATAACTTATCAGAATATTAATGGTCCAGGTTGGAACGAATTTCACAGGCAAAATAATATTGCGCAGCAGCAAATGTGTAAGAATATCGTTTTTTTTTATTTACGCGAATTTGCTTCCAAGGTCGAGCAGTCTCAATTACTTTGACTACTAATCAAGATCATGACTCATAATTATACTACAGCCAATTACTGCACTATGATACACGACTTATTATTGGCCATAGACTGTCCACATAAAAGATATATGTGAGTAATGTTAATATCCCGATTTTGTTCAAATACTTAAAGCCACCACTGTCATTGATACATTACATCATTTTCGTCCATTCTTGATCAAAAATTAGTGGACATTCATAATTTCAGAGCACGGGTGATCTCCCAGGGCAGCATGTCATTTTCTGTAGTCACTTGTTCCTTAAAAATGGCATCTTGCTGGGCAGAATTCACAAGTGCAATCATGTATGTTTCATTTTCAAGTGAGCAAGGATAGATGACCTGTTCTTCCTGTAATCAATTGTCAATTAAAATATGTCAGAGAAATGTAGCTAGCAAAAGTTACTCTCTCTGTCTCATCAATTGTTTACATTTGTTTTTGATACAAATACCAAACAGATGACAGAGGCAATGCTTTGGGGAATATTTATACTGAAAAGGCAAGTTCAACATGCAAAACGATGAGGGTCTACAAACCCATGGGTAGGAGCTAGAAAAATAAAGGCCAAAGAGGGAATAGGAACATAAATAATGACTGAGACACGTATACAAGGAATACATCAACAATTTCCTGCATTACTAGAAAAAATGATGCATCTGAAGTTAAACCGAAGAAATCAAGTCAAAGAAAATTACCTCCGGTAATTCATAGAACTCATCAGGAGATATCTGGAGTAGTTCACTTGCAGTTTGACCCGAACACCATGCAAAGGCTTTCCCGCTCTCATCTGCCACGGTTATTTTTAGATGGAAAGTGCGTCTTAGTTCCTTCGTCTCACATCGGCAGCAACAGAATTCACATTCCACAGAGCCACATGATGATTTGACAAAATGACCACAAGCAGCATGAGCCAATCTTGTGCTAACATGACAATGGTCAATTTGGTCCAGCCAGACTCTACAAATCTGCTTGAATGTAGATAAAGAGGAGAATAAAAGAAAAAAACAATCAAAAACTGTTCTGATGAGCTATTGTTCATCTTTTAATCTCAAATCAATGAAGGTAACATTTCAAGAAATCAATCGAACTATGTGTTCTTGAGCTAGAGGATTTCTTAATTTCCTTGGCTCAAAATACACAACTCCTACTCTAAATAATTTTCATGTTGAGTAACATGATGACACGTGGTTTTCTCTTCAATCAAATACAATAGGCAGCAAAAATGAGTGAGAAGAACCTAACGAGCCATCATGTTGCCAAGGATGAATAACTGACAACAGAACACACATCCTGCAAGCAGTAACTGATAAAAGGAAACAGTTAGAAAGTCCAGACAATGTACTGCTACTCATACAGCTGATTTTTCTCGAAATGTTAGCTAACTACGAGTCTACGATTAGCTTCAACTCCATTTCCTATAACCCAGAAGAAAAAAAAAAAAAGTCATGATTTTGGCACAATTATTTTCAACTGTCTGCTGAAAATGTAAAGTCCAAACACAGGCATAGATAAACCAGACATCTGCTACTAAATCAGTGTGGTGATATCTAACCAATGATAGCCTCACAACCAAGCTAACGAAAAAACATTTAAAAAAGAGAAGCAAGCAGCAAAAGAGGGCAGAAAGATGAATGCAAATGGAGATGGAGAGAATGTCATACATGTGTACCAAGACCCGACTTTGAAAGATCAGCGAGGCAGGATGATTCATGGAGGCAAGAAGAGTTTAAAATTGCAGGCAAGCAACTAAGGTTGACAAAGGAAGTCCCGGGATCATTCTCACACCATCTTGCTTCTAAACTGCCAAGCAGAGCTAGAACATCAAAAGATTGTAATTCATGCAAAATTGAGATTTAAAGCCTGCCATTAGTAACTTATTCACAACCGTTGCTAAATAGTGAAGAATAATTTATCAAAATATCAGGACGCTCACCGTTTTTGTTTGGTTTTGGAGCATGTCAAACCACAAATGTACACTGTATGACCAAGGCTTAGTCTTCCCAATGACCTGAAGAACGATATGAAAAAATTTAAACAACAACAACAACATTAATCCGAACAGATGGAGTGCACTACCAATCTCTTAGTAAGGCAATGTACCAAGATCCAGAAAACTGCAGCTTTGCGCAAATTGTTCCACTTGAATCTTGCATTCTTAAACTGAAGATTGATTTTTCAGTATTTGTCTCTCGAAATATATCCGTAACAACAGCATATATGCTAATTCCAGTCATCTTGTCGTGCAGCTCAGTAATAAAAGACTGCAAAACTGAAAAACTAAGACATTGGCGAAGAAATAAAGAAGATATAAAGCAGTCATAATCATATAAGTACTTAAGTTCCAATATAATTTTCTTATTTGACATTTTACGGTCAAAGTTCAAAAACTGACCTTGAATAAACGGTAAAATATTAAAAATCATAATATGATAAAAAGTTTATTAGGATATATAGAATATATTAGAATCTTCATATTATAATTATAATATTTTTGAGTGGAAAAAAAAGTATATAAATGGAGAAGATAGAGTCAAAGTGGGGTCTCGAAGACTGTGCAAAGTCAAATGAGAAGTTCTTTTGGGATAAAGGAAGTATACTAATGGGCATAGCCGGAAGCTACTACTATAAAGTCCAGGGAAGTATTAATATAGATTACAAGCTAATAACATTGAACTAGTGACAACCTTTCTCTTAAAAGGAAAGATTATAGGCAATTTTATTTTTTTTGAAGAAAAAAACTCCAGGCAAGAGTTTTAGAGTATGGATGGGAGAGGCTAAAAGCGATTAATTTTATAAGTCTTGCTTGAAAATATTAGATAGAATTTAGATGAGACAAACAAGTTGTTGTCTTGAAATAAAGGGTTAATTCATATCAGATGTCCCCGAAGGGACAGGGTTAATTCATATAGTCACAAGCAGCATCAGGATAATTAGAGAAATTACTCGAGAGATATATCAATTGAACATACCTGAAATGGATAACTACTAAAATCAACTGAGCCTTGAGAATCACATGGTAGAGTCATTTGTGAGACTTTAAGACTTTGTGTAGGACATGAAGGTGTAGAAAGCCTTGATCCTTTGAATCGATTTGGTGTCAAAGCCACACATACCTATGTCACAAACGTGTTAATACTTCCATTCAGACTTTCTTGGGACTCTGAAACAAAAAAAAAAAAATACACTTACTTGTTCCCCTTGTCGGACAAATGGGACCAAATATAATTGAGTTACGCTTCCATATTCAAGACAAACGCCTCCACAATTTTTAGGACCGCCCTCAGAGGAACTTCCAATGAATGGTCTATCAATTGCAAGCATGCTCCCAGTACTGGCAAATGTGCATTTTATCACAAAAGAATACATTTAAAAAAAAAAAAAAAAAAAAAAAAAAAAAACTGACAGCCTGACAGGGTATTACCTGAGAACGTTAGCTAGCACAACTTGCTCACCCCACAAAAAAAAATCCATCTGGACACCATCATTATCAGTTAACCTAATCTGTATCCTCTTTATACCACCACACTTCTCCAAAATTTCCAGAGGCCCTATGGATTCAATCCTATAAAATTACAAAGAATTTTAAAAATATTGAAACTACAAATCATGGTTTTGTGTGACTAGTATAACCTAAACACTATACATAAACAATAGGTTCATCATAAGTATCAATTGAGATGAATATCGTACTAGTTAATCGAGAAACATAGTCCAGAAATCAGACATAATTTAACAGCTTGAAAGGAAACAACGTCTTTTTACCTTGCATATAATGAATACGACGTTCCTTCAGATGCACCATTTACAAAAACAGAAGAAAACGAATCTGAACAAAATTGAGCTCCCAGTAGCATGGCATCATCATCTTTTTCCTACGATAAATTCAAAGATGGTTAGCTGATTAATACTCAAATACTGTCTAAACGTGTGATTTTGCTTGACATAAAAGGCACGTTAATCAAAGAACAAAAGGCAGGTGAGCTTCATCCCAGTAAAGACCTGATCTAATATTCAAATATTTTGGACACTAAACTCCAGGGCTAGACAATTTTTTTATACTAAGAGTCTAGGACAAAACTTGTGCAATGCTCAGGACATCTAACAGAATGCTACGACCTACATACAGTAAGATTTAATTGAGCCCTCTGCTCATCAAACTATACCTCTTTGTTTAAACCCTCCAATTAGCAGGTAAAGATAACCAATTATAAAATATGCTACCTCATCCAACAGTACCACCAAATATTCTGTTGGCAAAAGCCTGGGATAGCCAGCCCCATCGGTAGAAATTCGAAGATAACATCCTGTGAGAAAAATTTCCATTCCTTTCTTTAAAATCCCAGTATCAAGAGAGACCAGATCATAGAACCTGCAATAATTGGTAGGTAAGTTTGAGAAATCCCATCAATTAGAGACTTATTTCAGTTATATAACATTATAACCAGCTATATCAAGGTTTAAGAGATGTGAATTCCCACGGCAGAAAATAAGAACAGTTGAACGCTTCATCTAAGGTATTTCTACAAATGTAGCTTGTATCATGTTCCCCTATGACCCGAATCAAAGATAAAATCAAACTACTCACTAAGGTATCCCCGTGATTAAAAGGTAACACCCCCCTTTTCTTTGATGTCAAATTTACAGAAATTTGAAAAAAAAAACGAGAAAAGAGCAATACATGGAAGAAAAATTCAACAGCGATGGAAGCATAGACCACTTCCTGTTTTAAGAAGCTGAAGTCACTGATAATGCAAGGTAAACTTTAGAGAAGATAACAGTGGAGTGATGGAGATATTAAAGGTTTATAACTTACTTTCTATGGAGATAAAGGTCAATGGTATTTGAGCTCCAAAAATCACCCAAAGTAATCATCCATATGTTAGTACCTGAAAAGAGGTTAATGTTAACACATAGCTACCCACACCTCTATAAGAAATTAACAGCAAATCCAAACAAAACACAAGTCTAGAAAAAGAAGCATATGTTGATGCGTGTTTAATCGACAAAGCTAGGAAAAGTGCACCTCAATTGTCAAAATTCTAAAAGGGAGAGAATGAGGGTGATATTGCCTTTTCTTCTCCCCCTATATAATCCACATGAATCTTAAAGACAGCTAGATAAAAAAAATGTATATAAATGTTACACCACATTCACAGACTCAATGTCTGTATAATTTTTAGTCGACAGTTAAACAAGTCCATCGCAAACTACAAAGAAACTGCAGATACATTATTTTCTAAAGTTCACTCACATCAGACAGGCCTATCACAACTACTTAATACAAGTAAAATGTGAACACTCAAGTAGAAAAAATTTCTTGAAAGTTGAAATTAATGAAAATAAAATATAACCCCGGCCGTACTTCTGATATTCAGCCAGCTTTCATTTACTAACCATAGCATCACAGTTTTCATCAGAAGAATTATAATTCCATTAATATCTAAGTAAGAACCTGGAAGTTTATATGTATCGACAACCACAGCTTCCAAAACACTATTCAGAGACAAAAAGTTCTTCTCATATATAGTGTCAATAGTCACTGTATTTGGCAGCTTTGCTCTCTTATGCTTCTTCTTCAATTGACTGATGCATTCTGGTCTTTTCCTGGGTGCAATGATTTTCCTCTGCTCATTCCAAGCCTGATAACCAAAAACCATAACCTAATGAATCAAAAACCTCATATATTCTAAACCAGATTCCCTATATTGTAAAGTCAAATCAGGTAAACCATTTCTATAACGTGTCATCTCGCAGTCAAAGGCTAAAGCCCTAAAGTAAATAACAAGTTGGAGGACTAATGAAACTATATACACACCCTTCCTCCTTAAAATTATTCCCTTGTGATAAAATCTACAGAAATACAGAATACTTACTTCAAGTCGCCATTCCAAAAAACCAAGCTCGCTTGTTACTTCAAGAAAACAATGTGGCAACGAATCACATCATACCCATCTTATCGTGTCTCACCGAAACTAACCCACCCACCCAAGTTTATCAGTGCATACCTCTCCACACCAAGGCAGACCAACATTACACCACAAATGATAGACGCACTCCAAATAATGTCCGAATAGAATAACTAACTCTTCAGGCCATTGAATTACAACTACCGGCATCTAATAGCAATTTACCAATTACCTACCTAATTAATTATTTAAACATTTCATATAATTAATCCGAAGTTGATCACATTCATTCTAGCATTATAATCCCAATCTCGTCAAAACTAAAAATACACTCAATCAATCTAATTCTGACTAATTCGCCGCTTAAAATAAACATTACAACTAAATTTTACAAAATCACAAGCAAATAAATGAACACACACATTTCGCTTAATAAAGCATCATTTTACAGTGACGAGTCCGATGATCTGCCAAAGTCATTACCGTAACATTCAAATTTCAAATCCAACAAACACTCAATCAATTTAATTTCCACGAATTAGCCACCTAAAACACACCTTACAATTTCTGTTAAAAATATCACATGCAAATAAGTACTACTTCCTCCGTTCCATGGAATTGTTTGCTTTTACTTTTTGGACACTATTCATAAGTAAGGAGAACTTCAATACAACTTCTAATACGCAAACGTAAACTATTCTATGGAACGGATGAAGTAATAAACACACATAACTTCTAATTTATCGCAACGGCGCAACCAACAGTATATTATCAAAACCGTTCTTGATTAGGCCGCGACAACCGATTTCGAGATAAAATCTCAAACCGATACTGAATTCCTTAATCAATTAACATAAAAAATTAGGTAAAAGTGTAGATGACCTGAGAAAGTTCGGCGAGAAGAATAGCAGGAGTAACACCACTAGAATAAGAAACGCAGGTCTTCAGTACACGTGACGCAATCCAACTCCACCCTGGCCCACCTCTTTCTCTCTCCTCGTTTCCCGGTGAATCTTCGCCGTCCGACGGTGGAGAGAGGATCGATTTCGCGTAATTTATGAATTTAATGAATGGATCGATGTTCTTCTCTTCTTCATCTTCTGAGTAAATGATTGAGTCATGATCGTCTAAATCCATGGCGTTTGAATGTTCCGATACGATGCCGTTTCTCTCGGAGGAAGCCATTGATGGTTGAGATAGGGAAGATAGAGAGAGGGGGGTTAGAGTGAGAGTGACAGGGAAAGTGGAATTTTTTGGTAGGGAAAATGGGATTTTTGGGCGGGAAAAATAGCGGTGCTCTGAATTTAGGTTATCGATACAACGACGTCGTATGGCATTACTGGTCTGGTGTTCCTAATCATCCACTACTTTTTACTCAATGGCCAAACACAGCCCGAAACTTGACCAAATTTTAGCCGACTTGGATCTCAACAAGGGCTCAAGGATTCACAAGGAGCCAAGGCTCAAGCTTGTTTGGGCTGGATTTTACATTTTTTTGGGTATAAAATTTGAGTATGTGTTATTAATAACGGCTCTATTTCATTCAAGGCAACATATCTCCTTTGCCGATATTCACCTTATTCACTAGCCGTTTCCATATATTATGTTTCCGTAAATACATTGTATATTCTAGTATATATAGCTCCATATATATTCTTCTAAGGACACGATTCTTGGCACACAATAATAATATACACGATATTCCAATCTTAATATGGTATCAGCTAGGTTATTTTTCCATTAATCGTTTTCTACAAATCAAACGCTGTCTTCTTCTTCCTCCCTATCGACTATCATGACGAACCCCGACGGTAACGCAATCGTTCCTAATCAAACATCTCAAACTGTTACCTTCGTTCAAGTCGAAAACCCAAGCAATAATATCACCCAAATCGGATTCAATGGTACCAATTACGACGAATGGTCCCGAGCTTTCCTTCTAGCTCTTCTTGCGAAAGGAAAAAGCGAATAACTTGACGGATCCATCAAGAAACCGACAGTTACGGACTCAAATTTTCAGTCCTGGCGATCTACCAACGCATTGGTGACCGCTTGGATTTTTAATTTCGTCGATTTTTCCATTCGAAAGACAATCTCTCTCCGTCCTGAGGCGATACAGGTATGGACCAACGGAATCTCTCATGGGATACTATGGCCGATTGACCACTCTGTGGGACGATCTTATTGACGTTGACCCGCTTCCAAAATGCTCATGTGATCCGTGCTCTTGTGACTGGGTCACAATCATGGATGCCCGTCGACAGAAACAACGGGTGCGTGATTTCCTTATTGGCCTCGATGACCGGTACGAAAATGCCCGTTCTCAAATCCTCGGTACAACTCCTCTCCCTACACTTGATTTTATTTATAATCGATTACTTCAGGAGGAAGGGGTGCGTAATCTTCACCCGACTAAAACAGAAAACCGACCCGACACTATGGCTTTTGTTGCTCGTGTTCATTCTGGACACAAAGTTTTTGGGGGAGGGGGGACTTGTGAACCTCGCGTGGATGCTACCCCTGAGACACGGCCGTTTTGTCTTGCTTGTCGCCGCCATGGTCACCACTTTAAAATCCTGTTTTCGTGTGACTGGCGAGTTCCCTAATTGGTGGGGGGGATCGCCCTCGAGACCGTATTTATCTTCCCCATAATGCCACCGATATGAGTCAAGCTGTTTTCGTCCCCGACGAAACTGGTCGTGCGAAATTTGCTCAGAATAAGAAACAACACTCTACGACCCCTGCTGCTTCTCTGTTTCGCTCAAAAGGTCCCGACAATACGGGTTCGATTCCTCGCGCTCATATGGCCGCATGGCATGTTCCCTCAACTACTAATGGTAATGGTAATGGTAATGGTGCTTCTTCTTCTAGTACTCCGTTAAACACTCTTGACATGATCGATTTTAATAGCCTCAATCTGAAAGAACTTGAGGAAATTACTCACATGTGGACCAATCGAAAAAACGACCCATCTGACCGATTGAATGGTAATTTCTCGACCTCTTCGTGGATAGTTGACACGGGAGCATCCCACCACATGTCGGGGTGTCTCTCTCATTTTACTAATTTGCACGATATCACCCCTTTGAGTGTCGGCTTACCCAATGGGGATTTAGCTATGGCCACTCAAAGTGGCGATATCCATTTGTCTTCTCGTTTAATTTTGCGCAACATGTTATACGCACCAAATTTGCAATGCCACTTGATTTCCGTTTTGAGCCTTTTACTTGATTCTTCTCTTACAATTCAATTTTCACAAAAACTATGTCTTATTCAGGACCGTTCCTTGAAGACGGTGATTGGAGCATGTGAGCAAATCGAGGGTTTATACTATTTAAAGGGTGTTCGGACAGACGATGTTCATGCCTATCACACCACCGGTATTGATGAAGTCGAATTATGGCACCGTAGGTTGGGGCATCCTTCTACAAACATTTTTCGTTTTTTACCTATTTCAAATAAATTGCATCGTACTGATTTTCATAGCAAGCACTGTGACGTTTGTCTTCGCGCTAAACAAACTCGGGAACAATTTTCTTTAAGTTCGAATATTGCAAACGGTATTTTTGATTTATTACATTGCGATTTATGGGGCCCTTACTCCGAAAATGCCTCATGTGGTTCTCAATATTTTTTAACACTTGTTGATGATTTTTCCCGATCCACGTGGGTCTATTTGCTTCGTCGTAAAAGCGATACACGTCAAACTTTACTTAATTTTTTTGCACTTATTGAGCGACAATTTCACAAGAAAATTAAAGTTTTTCGCAGTCACAATGGAAGTGAGTTTACCTGTCTCGAACAATTTTTTAACCAAAATGGTATTATTTTTCAGTCCTCTATGGTCGATACACCTCAACAAAATGCTCGAGTCGAACGAAAACATCGACATATTTTAAATGTCGCCCGTGCACTTTTATTTCAAGCGAGACTGTCTATCCTTTTCTGGGGTGAATGCATTCTCGCTGCCGTTTATCTTATAAATCGAACCCCGAGTACTCTACATAAGGGTAAAACTCCATACGAAATACTTTTTCAAAAACCACCTCCTATGAGTCATATCCGAACTTTTGGGTGTCTCTGTTATGCCCGAAATATCAATCGGTCCCGCGACAAATTTGCACCTCGTGGTCGTAAATGTGTTTTTTTGGGTTACCCATTCGGAAAAAAGGGGTGGAAGGTCTACGATTTAGACACGGGCTCCTATTTCTCGTCCCGGGATGTTGTGTTCATTGAACACGAATTTCCTTATTATTCTTTAAACATACACGATGACCCACAACTCACGCCGACCTTCCTCGATGACACTTTCGCTCCCATCGAAAATATCATCATCTTCATCTCAACCACGACTCCTGCTTCCTTGACACAAACACACGACCACCCCACACCCAATACCGAGACCACCTCCACACCCGACTCACCAACCTCGCCAACTATCACTCATACCGACCCTCACGTTTCCCCCACTACCACACCCATCCCAAACACCTCGACCAATCTCACTGGCTCCACGGCCAGCACCAAGATCACAACCGAACCCGCGACCACCACTGAAAACATTGGGTAAAGGACACCGCATCAAAATACCGAGTTCTCGTCTCAAAGGATTTGTCCGACCACCCATCAACCCTTCGACACACGCTATCATTGCTCCGTCATCGACTTCAGGTACTAAATACCCCATTTCTTATTTTATCGACTACTCCACGTTTTCCACTAATCATAAATCGTTCTTAGCGGCCGTGACTGACAATCACGAGCCAACCTCTTTTAAACAAGCTATGCAGGTCGAACATTGGAAACAAGCGATGAAAAGCGAGATTGAAGCTCTGGAACGGAATAATACTTGGACGCTAGAGCAACTACCGCCTAACAAAAAGGCAATCGGGTCTAAATGGGTGTACAAAATTAAATATAATGCTGATGGCACGATTGGAAGATATAAGGCCCACCTTGTCGTTATGGGGAATCGTCAAATCGAGGGAGTCGATTTTCAAGAAACATTCGCTCCCACCGTAAAGATGGTCACGGTCCGGACTTTTCTCACTATTGTCGCCGCCAAAAATTGGGTCATTCACCAAATGGATGTCCATAACGCCTTTCTACACGGAGATCTTGACGAAGAGGTATACATGAAACTTCCTCCGGGCTTCAACAATTCCGCTGATGGCAAGGTGTGTCGTCTTCGAAAATCTTTATATGGTCTACGACAAGCCCCTCGTTGTTGGTACGCAAAGTTGGCCTCCGCCCTCACCTCTTATGGCTTCAAACAATGCCCTTATGAGCACTCGTTATTCTCTATGTCCACGACAACAACCGAAGTGCACGTCCTTATCTACGTCGATGACTTAGTCATCTGCGGAAACAACTCAACAGTGGTCGACAAATTCAAAGGTTATTTGAGTGGCTGTTTTCATATGAAAGATCTCGGCCCATTAAAATATTTCTTGGGGTTGGAAATCGCTTGTAATAAGACTGGGCTATTTCTCTCCCAACGAAAGTACGCTCTCGATATCCTCGCCGAAGCCGGGCTCCTTGGGTCGAAGCCTCAACATATACCCATGGAACCTCATCATCATCTCGCCTCCACTACCTCGACAGTCCTCACTGACCTGCAACCGTATCAACGACTGGTCGGCCGCCTCGTGTATCTCACCATCACCCGACCCGAATTTACATAATCCGTCCATACTCTTGCCCAATTCATGCATGCCCCACGGATGGATCACTGACAAGCAGCGCTACAAGTCGTCCGTTATCTCAAATCCAATCCGGGACAAAGACTTTTACTTCGCTCCGACAACAATCTCCAATTGCATGCTTACTGTGATGCCAATTATGACGCATGTCCAAACACTAGACAGTCCCTATCCGCTTATATTCTCTTCCTCGGCAGCGCTCCTATTTCATGGAAAACGAAGAAGCAAACAACTGTCTCCAAGTCCTCGGACGAATCAGAATATCGCTCCATGGCGTATACAGTTGGCAAAATCAAATGGATTAAAGGATTGTTAGCCTTTATGGGCATCGCTCAAGATCAGCCAATCCGCGCTACACATAGCTCGCAATCCGGTCTTTCACGAACGCACCAAACACATCGAGGTGGATTGTCATTTTGTTCGCGACGAAATTATCAAACGGACCATTCAACCAAGCTACGTGCATACAAAAGACCAACTGGCAGATATCCTAACTAAAGCTCTGGGACGGACACCTTTTCATACTCTCTTGTCCAAGTTGGGCGTTTCAAGCTTACACGCACCAACTTGAGAGGGGGTAATAATGGCTCTATTCCATTCAAGGCAACATACCTCCTTTGCCAATATTCACCTTATTCACTAGCCGTTTCCATATATTATGTTTCCGTAAATACATTGTATATTCTAGTATATATAGATGCATATGTATTCTTGTAAGGACACGATTTTTGGCACACAATAATTGTAACACCCCACGTTAATTGAAGAGGTCCAGTGATAGGCTTAAATGACTAGTGCTTAAAGGGATTAGAAGTACTACTCATATCAACAAAGTGCACTTTCTTTTATGGTCATCCATGCAAAAGAACTCCACAGTTAAGCGTGCTTGGCTGAGAGTAGTCTTAGGATGGGTGACCTCCTGGGAAGGTTCCCAGGATGCGCATGAGTGAGGACAAAATGCGCTATAAAGGACCCGTGTTGATCTGTGGGCCATGTACACAGCCTGATGAGCTATCATAAGTAACCGCTCCCGACCCAGTTTGGGCCGGGGTGTTACAATAATAATATACACGATATTTCAATCTTAATAGTTATTGAGCATTATAAATATATTTTAGTAATTTATAATTATATTTGTTTTTAAAAGTTTCCATATTTATTTTTGTATAAATTTTTCTAAGTTAAAAAATAAATAATGCTCGAATCAGAAATGATCCCACAAATTGCAGAGAACATAGACTTTGACCCCTTCAATATAAACAGAACCAAACCGACACAAATGACCTAGGGTTTAGATTGCAAGTAGCATTTTATGTACATTCTTAAATTGTGCCTTTTTTTTTTACCGTGGTCATTCTCTATTCTTTTTCCTCAAATACCAGGAAAAAAACAGACTTTTTTTTTTGCAGCCAGAAAGAAAGATTCCTGATGCGATTTCAAAGCCCGTTTTGCAAGACTATGAGCTTTTCCATTGCGCTTCCTGCACACATAACTAAAGCATAAATAATGAAATGACGCCGATAAGGTAGTTATATCCTCTAGTACTCTTCTGATCTGGTGATGCTTGCACTCCTTGCCTGCGCACTGCATCAGCAACTGAAAACAATCCAACGACACTTCCAGATGAAGAATACCCTGACTGCAAACCCATTTTAGTGCATTTTTAACCCCCAGCGCCTCAGCTTGAAAAGGTGATTCCGCTCGGCATTTAAGACTCCCTTCACCACGAACTTCTCCGCATCATCAAAAACCACCCAACCAAAAGCGGCAGCACACGAAGCCTCCCAAGTTGCGTCAACGTTAATTTTCGTAGACTGACATTGACCAGGAACCCCAATAACATAGAACGGTTTCCCCTCTCTCGGCATACGCACCTCATTTCCATTATCTTGGCTGTTCTGAGTGTCATTCTGGGATACCACATCCGTACCATTTTTTGCTTCAACACTCCTTGTAGCCATTCGAACCAAAAGATGACATTGCTCGTAAAAAAGTTTTGGGATGAGAGTATCACCTCTAAAGATGCAATTATTTCTCATTGTCCAAATACTTTATAAGGTAGCCAAGAAATGGAGGATTCGTGAAACACCATCCTCAAGTTTCCCAGGTAGTGAATCCAGTTAATGACCCAGTCCCCAACACCAGTGTTATTTGCCTGATTTGCATTTATACCAAGTGTGGATCCAGCCCAAATTCTAGAAATAACCTCACAGTCTCTAAATAAGTGATTCAAAGTTTCAATATTTTTCTTTTCCTTTTCCATAAGTGGCAAAATGGTTCCTAGCCCATTTTCCTTTTAGCAAATTAACTGCCAACAGGAAGCGAGTTTGTTACGATCTTCCAAACTAGGACTTTTCACGATTGCGGCCCGGGAAACCTCCATAGCCTTGTCTTGAAGAAAGACTTTCTTCCTTGATCCATTCGTTCCTTATCCTTTCTTGATCCCTTTCTTTCAAAGAAATCGCTGAAGATAAGCCCATATCCACTTTTAACCGAATACTCTCCACTCTTCAAAAAAAGGCTAGAAATATCCTTCCTCTAATGGTTCATTGGGGGCATTGCCAAAATTTTATTGGCGCTTTCTTCATTACACACTAGCTTAATCAGTTCCTCATTCCAGCCCCCTTCGTTGTAACATAGATCCTTAACTCGAGGTCTTTTAGGAAACTAAAGGCCGGATCCAATAAAGCTTCTATTGGGTCTGATATTCCCCCATCCACCCATCTGGTACTCCACACATTAAGGTTCGACGCGCTCCCTGGTTTCCAAGCAATATTGTCTAAAATAAAGCTCAAGCCATGGGCAATCCATCTGGTACTCCACACATTAAGGTTCGACGTGCTCCCTGGTTTCCAAGCAATATTGTCTAAAATAAAGCTCAAGCCACGGGCAATACTTCTACCCCCCCCCCCCCCCATGAATTACAACTGGTAATTCTAGGGGTGGTCCTATTCTCAAAAACAGTGCTTCCTAAATTTTTTTCCCTAAAGATAAGGCAAAATAGCGATTTTTCCTCGGTTACTAAACGCCACGCATGTTTTGTCAGCAGAGCTTGATTGAGACACTCTATATTGCGTATACCAAGACCCCCTCCCTTTTGGGAAGACTGGTAAACATCCTACTACACCAGTGAAGTGATTTTCCTAATCTGCATCCCGCCCACCAAAAATGCGACAACAGAGAATGAATCTTCTTTATCACACTTACCGGTATTTTAAAGACCGATAGAAAGTAAGTAGAGATGTTTGATAGGACGGATGCAATTAGGGTTACTCGCCCAGCCGGTAAAAGGAAGACACTATGATCCAGATAAAATGAATAATACTAGTGAATGTACGTAATTGTTTTGGGCTATATATTACTTTGGTGACTCAAGTTTGTAGATGGTTTTATATCAGGGGCGGCCCGTTGGGCGTGCAATTCGGTTCATAGAATCGGGGCCCAACAGAGAAAAAGGCCTCAACGTTTGTACCAATATCTCATCATATACTAGTTGCTAAGCAGGTAAAAATCCTATCAACCTTACCGTTGGTTGTGGGTTCAATTCCTATTGATGACATTTTTTTTCCACTTAATTCGGTTTGTGGGACTCAACTTCTTTCTTTTTAAATTTTTTTAAGTGAACTATTTAGCCTTCTTTATTAAATTCTATGTGTTATTGGCTAAACTATCTAGACTACTACCTCTCAAATTTTGTATTTTGTCTTTTTTTGTCAAACTTTAAATTACATATTTACACAAGTTATAGACTATGTCATTTTCATGGTGAAATAGTTCATTTTTACAAAAAAAAAATATTCATTTAATGTTAATAAATAAGTAGTATTTTACATAATGCGACCGTCTCAATCAAATATTCAGTGTATGACCGTCTTATGCAATAATTATGGTCACATTTCACCTTATATCTTTCGATTGTAAATAAATACTCCTTTTTATTTCATTTATTAGCTAAATCTCCTCAAGTTAAGAGTAAATTTATTATTTTTTCGCTTTTTCTTAAAGTATCTCAGAGAGGAAATACAATAAAAATAAAAGCACAACTAATATAAAGTAGATATTTTTTTATAACAAAAATCACGACGACATACTTGAGGCCTCAAAATAAAATTTGGCACAGGGCCTCTGAATTTTACCAGCCGCCCCTGGTTTTATTTTAGTTACCAAAAATATAAAATAGTCAAATTTATCATAGTTAAGGACTTTTTACATAATAGTGTAAAAGAATAATTTTAAATTGTATAATAAGTAAAATTTTAAATAATTATGAGAATACAAATAGTACTTTATTTAGCTCAAATTATATGTTTTTAAGTATGAAACCTAATGATGTTGTACTTTAGGTCATCAGAGAGAAAATATTCCCCACTATTTTTTTTTATCTTGGAGCAACATTTTTACGCTTAGATCACAATTATGTCTATTTATTTTTTCTAAAGAAATTATTAATTTAAATCTTATCTTTATAAAAGCAAGAACATTTAAGCCATCCTCATGAAGTCACATCATCACACACATTTTTTAAAAAAAAAACAATAAATGTGGGACCCGCGGCAAAGAATTTAGATTTAATTTATGAAAAACCTCCATGTTTATGTTTTGTACGTAAATGTTTACGATTATGTTTTATACGTACATAAATATTAATGAATAACGAATAACGAATAGTTAAATTAAAAATAATTCATTAACTTTTATATAATGCATGTAGCAACTAACAAATAAATTGAAGAAAATTGAAAATGAAATGTGATTGAACGTATGGCCTTTAATTAATAAAGTCAATATTACTAAACATACACTCAATATCACTAATGATATATGTGCTTTCATTACTTATTTGTGTTTATTGTCAGCATACATCTAAATTACATTAAACTTGACAATAAATTACCTACTAAAAATTGCAATTATATTTATTAAATATCTGAATTACATTAAATCGGATACAAAGATTTTTTCACCAATCCTTGAAAAGAAATTTTGAAAATACTTTTGATTAGTATAAAAAAAGAAGTAAAAACAATTAAAAGAAATAGTGTTACATAATAGTTTGAATTAAAATGGGAATGGTTCATTTTGAGATTTGCAAGTGAATTATATTTTTTTTAAAAAAAATAGCTATTTTATCATCAAATAAAATTAAAGTTATATAATGTTGTTAAATTTAAAGTACTAAAATTAATTTTTTTTATTCATATTTAACATCAACTTATTAATGACATATCGGGTCGAGTAGGTCGGGTTGGATATGGTTTCAACTCTAAAATAACGATTCATTTTACGTTCATGTCGAGCTGTGAGTCAAGGTTTACGGGTTTTGACCTTGGAAAGAACAGGTCCGGTTAATTCAGGCCAAGTCAATTTTTTATAGTGTCTACATTATGAACTTAAAAAATGTAAACACAAATATAAATAATTAATCAGTTTATTTAGACTCAAATATAAACGATTCAGGTTGGCTCAAAACTCAAAATTTGGGAACTCTATAACATGAGGCAAATTTGTAATATGAGTTACATGACGGGGACGGGTTACAGTCAGTAAACAAGTTAAGTAAGTTTATCCTTAAAAAAAAACAAGTTAAGTAAGTTTATGGCGCTTTTATTTTGTCATTTTATTTTTACTATAAAAACAAAATCCCATTTTTAAATAGGGAAGCTATTTTTATGAAAAAAATAATTTCCTATTAATACTTTAATAATAATTGTGACTTATACTATATTTTATATTAAGATAAACTTATATTTAACCGGTCAGATATAATCATATAATGGATCGGATTTCGACCTAAGTTAATGAGTTACTTCGAGTTAATCGACATATCAAGCTTCACGAGTCAAGACCCAGGAAAAAATAGATTCAGTTGGGTTAAATATTAAAAAGTACATGTTTTATTGTTTAACTTTGTCAATTATAAATCTTTTAATAAACAAAATCATTAATTAATTTTCACACATATTCACATAAATTCATTAAATGATGTTAATCTTCATAAAAAAATCTCTTTTCATTTTATTTCTCGGCTTTTACTTAGTCTCTCGATTACTATGTTAAGTAGGTATTCATATTTTAACTATCAAGAGGACAAATCATAATTTAATCAGTACTCGGACAATAAACCTAAGACATCATGTATTTTACGTCCTCTTTTATAATTACAAATGTAATTTATTATTCAAATCTACATAGAAAATGTAATTGCGTTTTTTTTTTTATAAATCTTGTTAATCGATAATATTAAATTACATACTCGTGCAATTTTGCTCGGGTTAAAAACTAGTTTCAAGTTAATTAAGAGATAAATACAAAGATCAATTACAGTCTACGGAGTACGTATAAATCCTACTCGTATAAATCTTTTAACAGTTAATTCGTGTTGAATTAACTTCTCATGGAGGGCTTCGAATGAGATCGGGGTGTTGTGGACATGGGCCACGGGGGCGCTTGGGAAACAAGCGTTTGCATTTGTGGAGTCGCCACCAATTTATTGTGGAAAATTGGAAACCGTTCGAATACCTCGTGTCATGTCAAGACACAAAGTAGTGACATGAACACCAAGAACTCGTTACCCTTAGCATTCTATGTCTAGAATGACTCTCGTGGATGTCAATGAACACGGATGTTCACAGAGATCTGGAGTAAGGGGTGAGGGTACGTATTAGGAAGCTCTTTTGATCGAACACCTAATCCCGCCCGCCTCGATAGCGGCCTCTACTAATGATTAGGGAAATTGTTTATACTCGATATGTTGTCGGTTATATGCATGCAATGCAACATCCATTAGATTAATCCTAGCATGTGAAGAATTAATACTAAGTCGGTTATCACGTAATTTATCATACAATTGGGTCAAAGTAGAGATTTAAGTGCAATTACATGTGAAGGCATACAAGCAATAATAAAGAAATACAATAAAAATACAATAAAGAAAAATTACAATAATTACATTGGATTAATGATTTATGTCGAAAATATATTTAAAACGGATAATTTGAGAAAAGAATAAACAAATGGAATGACGGACAAGAATTAGGGTGATAATACGATTAATAGCTAGTTAATACGTAAACTAAATAACTAAGTCAAGGCAAAACGGGAGTTCAGGGACAGAACTCAACCAGGAACAGGCGCAACAGAGCTGCGTCCCTTGGAAGAGGCGCAGCAGTTGCTCCGTCCGTTCCTTGGCTCAGTTCTGGCTGTGAAGCCGGAATTGCAAGTCGTTAATACTCGTTGGTGAATTTAATGATCGATTATATTATTTGACTCGGATGAAAGTGATTAGCAGGTTATTTACATATGATTAATGGTCATAAAAGCGATAAACATGAACGAAACCGATTAGAATGAATTATACAAGATTTAAAAGGTTAATTATAACTAATATAGAAAATATACAAGACAAACTCCTTGATTGTAGGAGGAGATGATCACTAATTGATATGCTAAATATGTACATAATGTGAACCGTATCATTCTCCTTGATTTGTGCCATCATTAGCTTGATTTGAATTGATATGCTTAATAGAAATGACTAAATTCATTGTAATTACCAAATAGAACGACGGAGGAACGCGCGATTCCTTGAACCCTTATTTTTGGGCCGATGATAATATTTCGCTAATACAATATATGAGGGTGATTCGAACACGTAACTTATTATCACGATACCTTCGTCTTAACCTTTAGATTAACACCTCTTTGAATGCATGCATTGGTGACTTTCTGATAGGATCTCCTTATTTCCATGCAAGGGAGAATTCCATGCTCCATGGTATTCATAGGCATGGTTTTAAATCGCGGTGCCGGTGTCAGGAATCCCCCTTCACTCGACCGTCGAGCTGCTAGTCGCGGTTATCGCAGTAATATTTATTTTAAAGATATTTTATCATCTATTAGCTATTTCTCCGTTTCATATAAAGTTAGATTAATTTGACCAATGTTATACAATTTTTTAGAGCTTCTCGTGACAAAATTTGGCAGGTACTACTTTTAACTAGTTCATCTCGGGTTCATCGCGGGCTTTATCAGGCTGAGTTGACCGATACATGTTATAAATCGACCGTCTCGGCCGATAATTTCCTACTTTTAATTTACCCGATACATCTCCAAATATCTCGTATTAGCCGCTTCCGATACCGATACATCTCGGCCGAGATTTTAAACCATGTTCATAGGACATAGGTTAACGTTTTAGTGGGCTATTGTCTTCACCCAAGTGTTAGAATAATTAATAATATTCGTATGGCCTATGTGTTTCGGGTTTTAATAAAAGTTAAGTTCACATTAATATTAAGAGACTTTAATATAAAAGACGGTATCATGATGGATCGGTCCCGATTAATGTAATTAAAGTCCGGGAATTATTATTCCCTCTTACCTTACCCTAATAAGTCGTCTTTCACGAAAAGGTACGAACGGTTTTGTTTTTGCGAAAAGGTACGTAACCCATCATATATATATGATAGGATACAGTAAGAAAATTATCACAATTATAATCATCCTGACAAAAAACAAAACATACGTACACTGAAACAATGGGTGAATGTAACAACCCGGATTATAAAACAAAGGAAAAACGTATATAAAATAAATATCAGAGTACGATACTGATAAAAGGGTCAAGGTGGCGGAAACACCTGACCCATCCGGTTCGCTACTAAAACCAAAACAAACTAATACATTATTCAAAGGTTCTCAAAACATAAAAGAAACTCCTAATTTATTATTCATCTCGCCGCACAGAACTTTCCCAGCAAGATATCATCCAAAACAGCAAACATCTGAACAACCTGAGAATGGGGGTCGACAATCAGTCGGGAGTAACTAGATGCTCTCCCAGTCATGTTTACAACAATTGAATATAATCAACAATCATTAACAAATGAAATGTAAAACCAGTAAACATGTGAGATCATCTATACTCATGAAAAACCCAACAAAGATTATCATGACTTAATCAACCTTAGACGAATGCAATCATACAAACCTAGACCATATGCAACCACTAGACCATGAACACTTACAAGACCAGTAGTGACAAACGACCCACAACAACCTAAGGCACAAAGCTAGCATTAAAGCATAGCAAACACGGTAACACACAATCCACAGCAACAGAAGGCACAAAGCTAGCAATCAAGCGTAGCGAATAGAGCGAACGCCCGTTAGAGCGTATAACCACTGCCTCTAACTTGCCGGAGCGTATAACCATCGCCTCTAGCTGATGGAGCGTATAACCACTGCCTCCATCGGTGTGGAGCATATAACCACTGCCTCCACGGTACTATGTATAGCGTATAACCACTGCCTATATGTCTAAGACCTGACCAGACTCTCGGTGCAATAACTGTACACCGAACGACACTCGGGAACCAGAGCGTATAACCACTGCCTCTGGCTAGTTCCGAACACAGACCAAAATAAATCCCGCATCAACGAGTAGCGTTGGTTCATTCCGATAGTATATAACTGATACTACCGTCATCTATTCAAACTAGCAACAAACCAATGCACAGTATAACTGACTGTACTAACATGCGTGAACAACATCACGACTCAACCCATATGATAGTATAACTGACCATCCCACTTATCATATGAATAAGAGTAACCAAAGACATATGCAAACACAAGGACATAACACGTTGAACACAATACCACATATGAAACAAGTATAAGCAACCAATGTTATAGTAACTTTAGCTATAACTTTAACATTAACCATTCAATGTTATAGTAACCCTAACCATAACATAAACTCTGGATGCGAGGTTATAGTAACCTCGACTATAACTTCAACATATATAACTTGAAGTTATACTTACCTCAACTATAACTTTGACACGAAACTCAAAGTTATACTTGTTCCAACCATAACCTTGAGCCATAATCTCAGGGTACGTTAGTTCCAGCTATAACCTTAACTCGTACTTCAACGTTATAGTAGCTCCAGCCATAACTAGAGTAACTACCCAAAGTTGTATTAACTTTAGCCATAACACATGAATCATAATCAAGGTTATACTAGCTTTAGCTATAACTTTGGAGAGAACTCTTGGCCGCCTATCATGCCGCCACTAGGGTTTGATTCGTAAACCCTAATTGCGCTCATGACACCCATAATAAGCACATAACCAACATACGATATATAATTAATACATTAAAACATATACAAACATGCGAAAACATAATAAACATGATAATAAACAATCTAACACGTACCAATCATACAAGACAATCATTAAATCATATTAATTACATCAATTGGCATAAACACAATTAAAGGAAAACACCTAGTTACCTTTTTAGCAATTACTGAAAACCTCCATAAAGAATACGACCAACAAAATCTTGTCTCCAACACGTGCCAACGTCCTCAAAATCGACATTAAGAATACCCGAATTCAAATTAATGAATTCACCATAAAAGATTCTTCTTCTTTAGCCATTAAAATAAGCGACCCAAAAACGTAGGTCTAAAGGTCCATACAAATAATTCTCATAAAAAATATTTGGAGATAAATATGTTGCAAGGATAAGAGCAAGGATTGTGAAAATATAATTTATGTATGAGTTTGGAAGAAGAAAAGATATTCAACAATGAAGTAAAAGAGAGAAAAGAAGAACAGAGAGAAAGAGAGGAAAGCCGTGCGGCACTTTCATGCGTGAAACCAAAATAGGTTGACCTAGTTGCTTGCTAGGTTAATTCTATTTATAAGAAGATTAACTAATGGGCTTTGGGTCTATTAGCTCATACAATGGATTATCTGATTATTAATCCGATTGGACCATATTAAAACGTAAGGAGAGCTTATATAAGAAAAGTAATTATTAAATTAAAATAATAAAATCGTGCACGGACATTTTAACCCATCAAAAGTATATCAAAACGGGAAATAATAAAATAGAGAACGAAGACGATAAATATAAATATTTCCAAAATACATTAATAAACTTCGAAATAATTAATTTAATATAATACTTTTATAATAAAATATTATTATAAAATACGGGGTGTTACAGTGAAAGACAGTTTCTTCTCCATCATCAAAGGAACATAAAAGAAAGGGTTAAGGAGGAGAATCAATCGCCTTATACTTCTTATTGAATTGATTGCATCTTTAAGACATGGACCAAGGTTAGTCCTTTATTCCGTTTATTGATTGTATTAGGGTTGAATTAATTCAAGTCTATATTGATTCTTGGGACTGATTTCATCATTGAAATTATAAATTTTATCTTACATTTGGTATCAGAGCGGTATAGACTTGATTAATTTACCATGAATGTTTTATTGCTATTATTTTTTTTCATCACTGTTTTTATGAAAAAAAAAATGTCATATAAATGAATTGGAATTTTTGTTGTTCAAGAGTTTTTTGTGATTATAGTGGATTATTATGGTTGAAGTGTAGATCCATGTTGAATTATACATGGTATTGTTTATGCATTATGATAAAAGGCTTCCGTTGTACTTCGTATATGTTTTTTGATTTGTCTCTTTGGGTGGAATTTTCAACAGTAGTATTTGAAAATTGACAGTAGTACTTCACTGATGGCTTCCGTTGCATCTTATAAACATTTAAACTGACTTATTGTGTTTGTTGTTTTAGTGTGCAATGTAACATCATTGATAGTAATGAAAAGTATCTACTGTATTGATAATTACTTTTAATAATTGGCTATGTACTTTTAATGATGTGACAATCCTGTACATATAACCTAATTTGTCCCATTAATATTACTTCGTATTATTTTGCATAATCAAAGAAACATATGTAAATGAAAAATTATGTCATGGGAACTTGGTAATTACCATTTGGCAAATTGATTACGTTCCAAAAAGTTGCAAGACTATAGTTTGTTCAATAATACGTTTTTTTTTTTTTTTTTTTTTTTTTTGTTTCCACTATGACAACATATTAATGTCATTTACTTATTGCCTTTAGGCTGTGTGTTTGAGAACAAATTTCTTATACCAACACACATGAAGTTAGACAATAGAATGGTTAACATTAAAGTAATGGGTAATTAGTGTTATGAAGTATTAACACATTGAAACATAATATACCATTAAAGTTAAATGTTTATTTTGCATATGACATGTTAGTCACCAAAGTGACCTTGTTATATTACATTTAGACATTTGAAATTAAAGTTTTTAATTGATCATGATTAAAAGAGATGGTTAAATGACATTATTGTTAGATTGATCAATTATTTTTTTGTTGTCATCTATATTTTGGGAGATCACCCAAAGGTGGGTCATTAATTATAGTTGATAATATGAAAGGATTAATTATTCATAAAGTGGGTCTAATAGTATGTATATCCAAAGATAGCATTCTTATTTGATTAATGTGTGTTATAATTAATTGTTAAAGTATACATTAGCATCAATGATGGTTACTTGTATTTAAGTGTTGCCCAAAGGTCATTTAAATACATGTATAAAAGTTTATATAATATTATTTGAATATGTATTATAGTTTTTCAAAGCACTAATTGGTAACATGTATAAATGATTGCAGCATCTCCAAATTTGTTTGCATCTGCTGACTCTTTTGTAAAGTTCAATGGGCTTAATTATGATGAGTGGGCCTTAAAGATCCTGTATACACTGAGTATAATGGCTTTGGACATTGCCATCCTGACAGATGAGGTGCCAACAAAAATTACACCTGAGAGCTCCGAAGCCGAAAAGTGTCATTATCAGGATTGGGAGAAATCTAACAGGTTGGGTTTACACCTCATGAGGATGACAATGGCTGATAACATTAAGCCCTCCATGCCTAAAACAGAGAAAGCAAGAGAATTCATGCTAAAAGTAAAGGAATGTTCACAGTCGGATTTAGCTGATAAGTCAATTGTTGGTAGTTTAATGAGTGAGCTGACTACTAAAAGGTTTGACTGGTCTCAACCGATTCATGATTATGTGACACACATGTCTAACCTGGCAGCAAAGTTGAAAACTTTAGGAATGGATGCAAGTGATACTTTCTTGGTCCAATTCATCATTAACTCTCTACCTTATGAGTTTGGCCAGTTTCAGGTGAACTATAACACCATTAAAGATAAATGGAACTATCAAGAGTTAAAAGCCATGCTTATACAGGAGGAGGGGAGATTAAAGAAGATGAAAGATCAAGTCGTTCATTTCTGAGTCATGATGGTGCCAAAGCTAAAGGCTAAACCGAGTAAGAAGGGTAAGAATGGTAAGAAGGGAAAGTCTTTCTTTAAGGGACCTGAAAGTGCGATCCAGAAAGAGAAGAAGTGTCACTTTTGCAAGAAAATGGGACACTTCAAGAAGGATTGTCCTAAAAGGAAGGCATTGTTCAAAAAGAAAGGTAAACATTATAGTTTTGTTTGCTTTGAATCAAATCTTATAGAAGTACCTAGTAATACTTGGTGGTTAGATTCTGGTGCAACTACTCATATTTCTCACATTAAACAGGGATATCGTATGATCCAGCCCATAAGAGGAGCTGAACAGTTTCTATCCATGGGAAACAGGATGAAAGCACGCATTGAGGGCATTGGGACTTACAGATTAATCTTAGACACTGGTTGTCATATTATCAATACTTCGAGTCCTTGTAGTGTAGTTAACTCGAGTTTAAAGTGTATTATCCTTGGCAAAATTTTATGTCAACATTATTAAAATGATTTGCCATCGTATAACATAACACAAAGAGGCTATCCATAAACCAAATACGTAGTCTTAAAATTCTACCCCGAACCACTTCAGTTTTACATTCAAATTTCCCCCCTTCAAGAGTTCTTCCAAACTTGTCTTCTCGATGATTATCAAGAGAAGAAGTAAGAAATTTTGTAACTTGAAGATCGACAACTTCCACTGGCTTCTCCTCATCATAATCGTCAAAAATAGGAGGTGATGTCAGATCAAACTTAACATTCTCCTCGATGCTTTGACTTGAGAATACTCCCGACATGTCTTCTTCTTTTTGCTCTTTTTTTTTTAATTTTTAATTTTTATTTTTTTGTATGCGTCACTCCTTGAATAACAAGTTACTAGAAACTTGTTCCTGAGATGCAAAACCGATTAACCCTCAAACTACCTGCTTGAGTTTAACCCTTGAACTCCAATCGCAATCAGAAATTCAACTAAAAACTTGGCTTTAACACGCCTAGGACCGTCGTCTAGATTTGAGGAAATCAAGAGCCGAAGCTTTGATACGTACCATTCATGATACGAAAATTCCGCGGAAGCGGTTTAAAGAATAACGAACAATAATGAAAAAGGGATATTTGACCGATCTAGACCTATAGATTGTTCAATGGTGATCAATTTCACAAGACCTATTGCTAGTTGATCGAGTTAATGTTTGAAAACGCGTCAAACAAGAACTAGGGCTGGAACGAAACACGTAGATCCGAATAGCACAATTTCAACAGTAATTCTGTTTCTTTTCTTATTCAATATTCATTGTTTAAAACGCAACACAACCCATGCCTTATATAGGCTTACAATCATCTAATCCTAGTATCTTTAGGAGATATTATTCTTGTACAATAAGAAAAATAAATTCTAGAAAAGAAATAACAGAAAGCAAAATAGGTTATAAACTCCCTAAAAACTAGTAAACTTTTTAAAAACTGAGATAAAGAGATAACTAAACTAGGAAATAAACAAATGAATTTTTAAACACTTCCATTTTTGAATCACTAATAACTCAAACAAATGGGTGTATTTGATAAGGGGACTTAGAGGAAGAGAATGGTGGTAGTAGTTCATGGATTGGTGGAAGGAGCAAGGAGAATGAAGAGGATGAAGCAAGCATGTTAGGGAGCCAAGTCATTGATTACTACTCGCTGTCTC
Source organism: Silene latifolia (assembly GCF_048544455.1). Classification (NCBI taxonomy): domain Eukaryota; kingdom Viridiplantae; phylum Streptophyta; class Magnoliopsida; order Caryophyllales; family Caryophyllaceae; genus Silene; species Silene latifolia. Next base: position 331,507,690 of record NC_133537.1, read on the forward strand.
ACACAACGAGATGTTCTGTTTTATAAAAAAAACTGAAAAATCCGTTCTTTGTGATGACGTGGACCCATTTCTTGTAAATAGTTTGAAAGGAGCCCAATTTTTGTAAATATTTTGGATTTAAACCCCATTTAAGAAAAAAAATCTAAACTTTGTGATATAAGATTTTCCTTTTATGTTTTTTTTTTTTGGGTACATATTTTCCTTTTATGTTAATAATGTGATTTCCTCTACTGATTCTCTTTTGACATTACTAAATTGCTGGACATATGAGGTCGGGGTTTTGTATCAGACCGGAGGACCACTTTCCCCCAAAACCAGAGACCGAACTAGTAGAGGGAATTTAAACCGGCACCCTTTAACTTCAGTTTTTTCGGATTTAGACTGAATCGGTCAAACTTTTACAAGTACTTTGAGGGTTTTTTTTTTCACTTTGACCAGATTGGAGACCGGTTACAATGATTTTATGGAGCCAGGCTAGTTTATGAACCAACCAGCTAGGTCTTTACGATTGACTCTCATGCTATGTTATTTTCAACTCTCATTCAACTCACTTTCGTTCAGCTCACATCTTATTTAAGCTTTATTCAGCTCACATAACTTCAATTTAGTTCACATTTTAGTTTAATTCAATTTAGTTTACTTAAGCTTTATTCGGTCCAAAAGAACAAAGCCTCATTGCCTCACTACCTTAATCTTCTAACACCTCATCCTTTTATGATAACTATAGTAAGCCACCCCCTTCGGGGGTTGCAGTGACCAAGTGATCATCGCCCTATTTAGTAGTCGAACCCGTTCTTTTAAAAGAAAACAAATTAACCTAATCCACCCCAGATAAAAGGAAGAAAATTCGTCCAATTGATTTTGAAAGAAAAAAACAAAATTTTACTCATATTTTAAATTAAAAATTTCGTCTAATATTAACCTAATCCACCCAAGAAAATATTTATCGCTATTACTATTTACATAACCAAACATGATTGGAAGATTCAATACACACTCTCGACAAAACACAGAGAAAAAAAAAAATTGTGATTATAAGATTTCCTTGTAATATTACTGTGATTTGCTCTACAAAATTCTCTTATGACATGCTAAATTGCAACCGATTTGAGGATTGTGTTCCAATATTTATATATACACATGTATTAATATATTGTCACTACTACAATTTAAGGCTTTGAGAACGCCACTTAAAGAACGGTTGCTAACGGAACCGGTCTCTTTTTAATTTTTAGTGTGGGCGGGCATATAGAATTTCAATAGAGAATGGTTATTTGTCTGAACCGTACTCGTAAATTAACAAATAGCACGGTTAGGTTTGACCAACCGTCCTAAAAAATCAAATAGAGCGGTTAATATCGAGAAGCGTTCTCTTTGAAAATACAAAGAGCACGGTTTCTATCATCACCCGTTCTCGATTAAATCCCTCCCTAAAGACTATTCAATGGCTTGTCGTTTAGGCATTTTTCCTTCTATTTCTTTCATAATTCATATACAACAATCATCGCTTTCGCCTTTCACCACTACGCCTTAAGAAGAATCACTAACGCACCCTAATAATCCACCATCGCTGAGTCTTCTCCTTAGTCGCTGCTTTGCCACCGCCTCCGTCATCTTTTCCGACATAGCACGGTTTGGTTTTCCCCTTGCACGGTGTGATTTCCCTGTACTTGTGTCATCCCTTGGTTGTCCTTGGTCGCTCGAACTTCTGGTTGCGCACGCCTTTGTCGTCGCCAATCGTTCTTGCTGCCGATTCTACTGGTAAGACCATATTTCTTAACTCTTTAATGCGATAATTACTTAGTGGTCTGAATATTGTGACGGTATACAATTAATCGAATTGGCCTAAAAAGGAAAATGTATAGAATTGAATGGAAAGAAGGGATAGGGTTTATATGTTGAAAATCAAAATTGGACTAATGTTTTGTAATTGATCAATAATTGTTTCTTATGTTGAATATGATTGTGTTTGTGCCACACTCCTGCCCCATGATAATTAGTTAAAGAGATCAACAATGTAAAAAAATTTATGCTTCGTATTTCTAGTAAATTAGTAATGTGTTAACAGGCCTAGTGTAGGACGAAGAACTCGTACTTGGGGTTGATTGACTTGATTCATGATTTTCCAATCTCTTCTAATATACATTCACAATATTATACCGAGTTATTTTTTACTTTCACCATGAATCTTACATAGTTAGAGCTAGTAGACGGATCATTTGAATTAATATGAGTAAACTCAGTCAGTGCCCTCTCTTCAAGTCTGTTTGCATTCATGTAGGTCTATTTGGGGTCGGTCACTGTCGCCGTTATAATTAGCGTGTATTACGAGCAAGATGTTTACGGATACGTGTTCAGACATGAAAACTCAAGTAGAATAGATGAATTCGGATTTCAGGTTATATTCTTGTATATTCTCCTGATCGGGTTGGTTTGACAGCTCTATGAAATATACAATTCCCTTTCTTGTGACGGTACATGGTGGTAGCAGTATGTTAGAAAACGTACTTACCTTGAATGTAAGGGTAAGTGAAGCCACATAGGACTTCCTCTCAAGTTAATCCACCCAAATTGTTGTGGAACCCTTAGAGTTAGACAACTATAATTCATCACTTGCTGCTCTAACAACTCTAGAGACACTCAAAAGTCGATAATTTATTGCTTTTAAGACTATACTACAATCGACATTCTATTTGTTAAAATTTTGGTGGTTACCTAAGTTGTTAAAATTTTGGTGAGGAGTTAATTTGACCCAAATCATTTTGAGACTAAATTGATGCATAATCCTATACAATGAAATACTCATTCAATTTCTGTAGCCTGATTTAATTTCTGTAGTGTACATTAGAGAGCTTCTTGTTATTTTACTCATTCAATATATCACTGTAGCCTGATTTAAGAGGATATGTTTTCGAGTTTGTTGGTGTTTAGTTGTTTACACCTGATTTCTAAACCTCTAAAGTTACAAATTTAATTATCATTTTGTGCATTGTTATTTCACTGAAAAATCCCCAACAAAACAGCCCCAAATTCGTTGTGCTAATTCTAATCGTGAAGCTCCTATAATCTGAATGTTGGGTGCGAGAGTTGAAGCTATCGGGCAGCTTCTGAAGAATTTATATAATTTAACAATATAAAGACAAAGGATGATTTTGAAGTAGTTTCCGAACATCAAAAACCATATTTTTCCCGTGGGAATTTGTATAAGAACTGCTAATTTAATCATAACCATGTATTTGATCTTATTTGTGTATATACGGATGCTCTCTGCAGTCATCTGAGCTAATAAAGCTAATAGTATTGTGACAGTAGTTGTCACTGTGTCAAAAGAAGGTGTGAATTTCTTTACAAGAGGTGACATATTGGATCTGGAAACACTGCCTTCAGACAAAGCACTTCGACTGAATAGGTTTGTACCTTCTACTTAGAGCTGGCCATCAGCACGAGCTGACCCGGCCCGACACGGACCCGGCCCGCCCTAACCCGTTATTTTATGCAGCCTGGCCTGAACCGGCCCGGCCCGGCCTTAGCTCGCCGTCAACCTTGGCCTGGCCCGGGTCCTGAAATTCCAGCCCGGCCCGGCCTTGGCCCGCCAATTTAGCAAAAATAAAAAATAAAATAAAATAAAATGGTAAGGCCCGCCAGCCCGGCCCGACCTTAGCCCGCCTCTGGTCCTGGCCCGGGTCAAGCATATCCCAGCCCGGCCCGACCTGGCCAAGCCCGTCCCTTCCCCCTGGCCTGGCCCGGGTTTGACCAGGAGAGTCCGGCCCGCCCCCTGGCCAGCCCGGCCCGAGTACAGGTCTACTTCTACTCTATATTATTGAATTTTAACCGGACTAGAGCTACTTGAACTCATGAAAAATCTATAAATAATATAAAAAGGGTAGACATAGTAGTAAGTTGACGTGGCATCATTACAAGAGTCTTAACATACTGCCTTTTCTAACTCTATGTCTCAAGCATAGCCAATAGGAAAGTAGATAAAATCATAAATACAACCAAATTACTATATGAAAAGTAATAAACCGTAGATTCTTCAATTGCACCGTTACGTCACCAATTCAACTTCTCATCTTCATATTAAGAATATGCATTAAGAGCTCAGTTTCCACTAAATTGCATTTGCAAAGTGTTTAGTATTCTCCGTTTATTTGATTTTCCCGTCCCTATATATACATATATATATCCTTGACTTTCCAAAAATAACAGGGAGTATTGTAGACACTAGACAACACAAGTGCTTCATAATTCCTTCACCACCTTATTCACAATTTTGGTGGTTATACAAACGGTGCTATATTGGCATATTGCTATTCTTCTTTTATTGCTATTAATGGTTTTTTTGGTAATCAACACTACTTTTTCCTTCTCCTTATCAACCTTGGTTTTTTTAGTGACCTCTCTTCTTTTGTTAGGTGTATTTTACTTGAACTATGACAGTCTCATATGATTTCTTTTTTCATGTATAGTGTTTGTTGGAGATGTGGGAATCGCCATTGCTGTATTGACTGATGTTGTGATATTCACCTTTTTACCCATGGAAACAGCTCGTTGTTGACGTTTGCACTCACTGTACTAACTAGCTTTCAAGCTATACTTATTTAGAAATTAATTAAGGTGTATCTTCTTTATTGTCAATACCTACTATTATATGGAGTATTATATTTCAATAATTGTCTTTGTCACGGCCTTTTGGTAGCGTATTATGCGGAAATTATGGTTGTCGCTATATGTTGGAGATTATCAAAGGAGATATATTAATATTCTCCCAAATGTATGGATTTTTCTTTACTTCAATAATTTCCATCCCTTTGTTTTAATTTTCTCATTTCCCTCGTATGTAATTATTTTACTTCACACATCATATATAGTATATTAACTACATTTTTGGGTGTCGTGTGTATATAGTTCATGCTTAACTCCCCAAAGACATACGGTTGAGCAAATTGATGAGGTGCGGAATATTTGGGCTACATCCACACTCAATTTAAGGCAACGAGCAATGGTGAATGAAGATGGTGATTACAGCTTTTTGAAGTTCAATTTATTTGCACTTGTATACGACTAAGTGATATTTGCACTTGCATTATGTTTTGCACGAGGTAGCGTATTTTTCGATATTGTAGGCTCTTAAAAACATGATAGGATTTTGTATATTTTTTCAAGGATTTGTCCTTATGGATTCAAATTAAATGCGAAGATTATTTGCGTAAACCTTGGTGGAGTTTCTGAATTGTAACGGGTTTTATTCTTATATATATGAGCTATACGATTTAATCGTGTAGGGGTTACGATAAAAACAGATTTTTTTTAAAAAATTGTGAGGTTCAAAGAGAACGGTTGTACATTATAATCGTTCTCTTTGAAAAGGTGAGCAATGGCGCCAAAACATTTGACATCCCCGTCAAAGAAAACTACCTTATCAAAGAGACGGGTTACTATATGCAACCGTTCTCTCTGATATATCAAAGAGCACGGTTATTTGGCGCAACCGTTCTGGTTGTTATTACAAAGAGACCGGGTTGACTTTATTTCAACCGCGCTCTTAAGTAAAAGAGAACGCTTGGCCACAGGACGGTCCAAAATGGCTTTAAGAATGGTGATTGACCGTTCTCTTTGATCAATATTGTAGTAGTGTGTGTTCCAAACTAACGGTTTTTATTTAAACAGAATTCGAGATTTAAAATGGTTGTTGCTGGTGCTGCCGTTTAGCAAGTTTGTGTACTTGTATTCCAATTTCCACCAATTCCATTTTACAAATACCGAGTACTCCTTATTAGCTTTGTTCAAGAATAATTAACTGCGAAATACAATTTTGGTATGCCTTAATGGTTCTGGAATTAATTAATTAATTAAAGGGCATATACAAATGATAGAATATTAATGAAATCAAACAAAAACAACCCATTACAAAACCAGCAAGAGGTGAAACAAGGAATTGTGTATGCCTGAGCTATATTAAAAACTACACTTTTTTTTTTTAAATACAATGCAAGCTTGATAAGTACTCCGTAGAAAATTAAATGCTTTTAATCCCTATATCATTATGATTTATCGTAGTAGTATGTGTTTGTAGTATTTTAATTAGCTAAACAGTATAATAACGAGTTTTGAGAGTTTATGGAGTAATACTATAATACTCGTGTACGAAATGAGCTATTTTATAACCATTTCAATTGTTTTAGCAACAATGCACTTGTATACAACATCGATGTATAATAATAATTTGACTATAGTGTAACGTAAGATAGGGAGTACCTATTAAAATGGATCTAAAAGTTAAAATATTATGAATGTAACAAATCTCAAAGTTAACACGAAATAAATGAGAAATTAGGCATATACTTAGAGAGTTAATGAATTAATGTGGATAAACAAAGAAAGCCAACAAATAATTACACAAAAATTCAAGCCCTTTCTTGCACAATTTTGCTGCTAGTGAGTGGCTAATTCAGAGAGTGGAAACCCTCAACACCGCATGGTATTGTCCTCAGTAGCCCTGTGCATGGTTTTGCTGCCTCCCTCGACAAATAGGCCTGCATGACCTAAGGTCACGCTTTGGTATCATCCCTCAGGATCCTACTCTCTTCAATGGCAGTGTTAGGTTTAACTTGGATCCATTATGTCAGCACACTGATGAAGAAATCTGGAAGGTAAGTTTCAGTCCATCAAGTAGAGAGTAATAATCATTAGAATTTAATGAAACAATGAAGGCAAGAACTGATGTTAATACTTTGTGCTTGGAAGGTTCTTGGAAAATGTCAGCTGAAAGAATCCGTCCAAGATAAGTCTCAGGGGTTAAATTCTACAGGTAAATTCTTTGGCCAATTTTTTCTTACAATATATGATGCCTACAAAAGTGAGCTAACGCGAAAAACTTCATGTCAGTTTTGCAGGATGGATCAAACTGGAGCATGGGACAAAGACAACTATTTTGTCTAGGCCGCGCTTTGCTGAGAAGAAGCAGAGTACTAGTGCTTGATGAAGCCACTGCATCTGTTGATAATACAACAGACATGATCCTTCAGAAAACAATCCGGACAGAATTTTGTGACTGCACTGTAATCACCGTTGCCCACAGAATTCCGACTGTCATGGATAGCAGGTGCCTTGCAGTACCTCACTTAGTGCCACATCTGATACTAAGTCCAAACTTAGTGCCACATCTGATACTCCTTGCTCGGATCCGACACTATATAGGAGTCTTGCAGTACCTCACTTTTACACGACCCGACATCTCCTACGCGGTGCAGCAGGTATGTTTATTCATGCATAATACCAAAGTTGGAAACTTTGAATGAAATTACACCAAGTAATGGAAGATTAGGCTTCCATAATTGTCTTACAACCCAATTTTTGTGGAAAGATTACAATGAAAATGTAAATGATTAAGGTCTAATTATTACAAGATTAAAAGCAAAGCATAAGATCTTTGATGGCAAGGAGGTGAAAAGTAAATGTAAATGTAAATTGTTAGGAAGGTTAAATTTCTAGTCTCTACACCGACTACACGTCTCCTAATGTGGACTCATCATAAGCAATACTCGCTTATTGTTGCTAGTTTATGAGCTTTTGTATAGTGGATAGTCTTTGCAAAAAATACTCTTGTAATTTCTTTCATTATTGAATGAAATGATAAAATTTTTGCAAAAAAAAAGAGGTGAAAAGGGATCCCCAAAACCTAATACAACCATGTATTTATAGTCTAAAAACAAGGCATAGGGAAATGGGCTTTCAATAGGAACATATGACGGAATTAAGAATCTCGTTTCCAGTCAAAACGGCAGCCTGCCGTGGTCTTGGCAGTCTACCATGGCAGATTGCCGTTACTTTGGCAGACTGCGATTTTTCCTGGGCAGCAACTTGCGAGAGCCATAACTCTCTCGTTTCTTGGTCAAATAAGGCATGCGACCTACCGTTGAAAAGCTAAGATCACAAGCTTTCACCTCCACTTATTCTTGCGTCGATACGAGCTCTAGAACTCTAGATATACTCGTTTGAAGTTGACCCTTGTGAAACCGAGTTCTTAATTCTTCATTTTGGCTCTTGTTTGTATATGCCAAGGCTCCAATTCTTCCATTAACTTACTTTTCTTGACTTTTCACTTGTTCCCTTGGTTGACTAAGGTTCAGGATTGACCCTTGACTTTTGTTGGCTTTGACGGTTTGACTCTTGACCTTGTCTTCGACTTTCATTGAACAAGCACATGGCTTATTCTCTTCAAATCTTCAACCCATTACAATGCACCAAACCATACAATATAACCATTCTCAACATGTTACATTACCATTTCTAAAGGTCTAACAAAATGAACCTTAATTAGTCAAATCACAAGTAAAGGATAAGAAAAGCAATTATTTGCAAAACGTAAACTAATGACCCATAATATAACATTAATAGATAGCAATTAATCCTAATTAACATGAGTCTTTATTGTGCTATCACGTATACGTTTTGTAGCACCTCATTTGCTTTGATACTTGCTCATTTGGAGCCCGAAGATGATGCTTGTATCTTGGTTTGATAAGTATGGAGTGGGTAGTATCTTGGAATTTTTACACAGCAAGGTTCCTTAACGTTCATTTCTGGCCTCTCTCATTTGATATGCTTTATAAAATTTACAGTATCAAAAGATGCATTAGATTCTCTTTGGATTGTTTCCATTGATTTTGGGTCTAAGTGCTGTCTCTGTGTACTCCTCTGTCTGTGCACAGTGTTTGCTAAGACGATATGGTCTTGGGTTGGGTATCAATTACTCGAGTATTTTGCATTGCATTGGTTACTAATTTGCGATTGATGTGCATTGGCGGAACTACAGTATATCGGCAAATTGATTTTGTTTTGAGCATTTTGCTCTTTTCTTTGTGCTATGCATTTTCATTGTCTTATTTTATCGACTCTAATGGCTTTTATTAATACAGGGAAATTCCAAATGGTAGGAAAGCATACATGCCCCCAAAGGAAGTACACATCCAGAAGACCCACTCGCTGCTGAACAAAATCTCCTGGTGCTTCTAAAGCCGGTTGAGAAATGTTGGAAACCACAAGATTTTCTACCAGACCCTGCATCCGAAGGATTTGAAGACCAAATCAAGGAACTTAGGGAACAAACTAAAGAAATTCCCGATGACTACCTTGTCGTGTTGGTAGGAGATATGATCACAGAGGAAGCCCTACCAATTTTGGATAGAGTCCGAGATGAGACTGGTGCAAGCCTTGCTCCTTGGGCTGTCTGGACTAGGGCATGGACTGCTGAGGAGAACCGGCATGGTGATCTCTTGAACAAGTATCTTTATCTCTCGGGACGAGTTGACATGAAGCAAATAGAGAAGACTATTCAATACCTTATTGGATCAGGGATGGTAAGATTCTTTTGTATTTCATTCACCTCTGTCTCTCCCTAAATTATCCTTTAATATTACAGATGAGATGAATGTTTGGTTTATAGCTGATCTTTTTTTCCTAACATATTCTAATATGAGACGGTCCTGAATTAACAAAATGTGGTGGTTATCTTTTGAGTTCAATTCATGGGTTAATGGGCATGTGGTATGGGTGTTGGTTCATTAGTTAAATGATCTTGGTGTGAAGTATATTTACTGCTTTGACATGTGGGTCGCAATTGTTGCCGTCTGCTGAAATGCTACTCTGTATACACTATTAGCTGTCCAATAACCAATAACCAATAACCAATAACCACTAACCACTATCAGTAAGGCTACTGAGGATCGATATGGCTCGACCCGAACAGCCTAACCTGATCTGACTTGGATATGACCAGCACAATTAATCCAAAGTAGGCCCGAACTTGCATTAACCTGCTCCAAACTCCCCTGACTTGACCCCATCATAAAAGTCATTTGCGTTTGGACTGTAAACTTTAATGTATTGTGCATACCCTTTTATACGCATTGACATTCGTTCGTAAAGCAGTTTCCATGGTTAAATGGAGTGAATTTTTGTTGAAACTTTGACAGGATCCACAAGCTGAAAACAACCCATATCTTGGTTTTGTGTACACCTCTTTCCAAGAGAGAGCTACCTTCATATCGCATGGTAATACAGCAATGCTTGCTGATGAAAAGCGCCATGAAACTGCCAAATTTGTGGAGACCTTAAACTGGCACAAATTTGTGGGATTATAGCTGCTGATGAAAAGCGCCATGAAACTGCCTACACATAAATTGTTGAAAAGCTCTTTGAGATTGACCCAAACGACACTGTTTTGGCTCTGGCTGATATGATGAGAAAGAAAGTATCTATGCCGGCCCACTTAATGTACGATGGTAATGACGACAACCTTTTCGAGAACTACTCCTCTGTCGCTCAACGCATAGGGGGGTCTACACTGCAAGAGACTATGCTGACATTCTCGAGTTTTTAGTGCAAAGATGGAATGTAGCAACCCTGACAGGCTTATCAGGTGAGGGACGTAAAGCCCAAGATTATTTATGCGGGTTGGCTCCGAGAATCAGGAAACTGGAGGAGAGAGCCCAAGCTCGTGCAAAACAATCATCCCTCGCTCCATTTAGCTGGATCTTTAACAAAGAGTTGATCGTCTAGTAACCCGATTCTCAATTGAACGGAAGGAGAATCTGGCCTCGTCTAATCCCTGGCTTTCAGCATGCTTTAGTCAGGTATTCGTCATGTTAGAAAATGCGAAGGCTTTGTAGTCTGTAGATACTTTTGTTTGTCGGGTAGAAACCAAGAGCATTTTAAGAATAGACGAAATTTGTAGTTGTAATGTGCTTAATATTAATCTCCTTTTCATCCTGAGATGTTGTATTAGTTAATTGAGCCTACTTAAGTTTGTTGGATCTGTTTAGATAAGTTAAAGGCTTGCAGAAGACTAGAAGAGGAGCTTTGTTGAAACTGTTTTGTTAGATCAATGCTGTTGTAATGTGCTTAAAAATTTATCATGTTCTTAAACCATGAATTCTGAGCTATACATAAGGATCATGTCGACCCTGGCTCTGAGTCCATTTTTCTCTAAGTTGCAATCTATTGCATGTACGAGCAGCTCGATTACACGAATGGCAAACAGTAGAGAACACTATAACATCATGAACTGCTGCTGCTGTCTGCTGATAAATGGCAACTTATTTTTTAATGTACACTTTTCAATGTATATCGATTTTTATAGTGATAAAAGTTTGAGTTTGAGTTAAGGTGAACCAATTCTAAAAACCGTGCAATTTTTTTTAAAGTTCTTTCAACGGAATACCCATTATTGATCTACGAAAGTGGTCAATTTTTCATTTTTTTTCTTAGCAGGCCTGCCTAGCAATTGCTCTTCTTTTGATTGATGTGATTGAAGAGAGCAAGATGATTGCTGATCCGTTGGCGCGAATTGTTGAAACTATTAGAGAATATTAGAATAGGATATCTATCTATCTATATATAAGTATCTATATATCTATATATCTATCTATCTATATATAAGTCTATCTATCTATATCTATCTATATATAAGTATAATACAAGAACCACTATACATTAATTTGTACACGTGTCACAACCACAGAAAAAGTTTTCCCGCTCAACCTATACCCTAACCCTATTTCTCTTCCAACCTCTCTTCTTATATACTCTTTACCATCTTTGATTTCTCGACTACTCCGTATTATGCCGCAGTTAATCTTCTCCTCCTAAAATTTTAATCGGCCATTTGTATACTTAGTAGATTATCTTCTGAAATTTAATCAGGTTAGCCTATTTACATTCTCATTTCAATTACATGTCAATATTTCCTATAAATTCTACGGTTTTATGATAAAAATAATCCAACCTATTGCTGACCTGCTCAAATTAATCCAAGCTGAACATAATTCCAAATTAATCTAACAATTTCCTTAATTTAACTTTTATTGCTCTCCCTCATAAACTTACCTGTTGTAACCGGTTTTATGCAATTAGTTCTAGGTTACCTTCTTCTCCCTCTTCTACTCTTTATATAATCTTCATCTCCTTCAATTTTAATTTCCAACAAAACAAAAATCTTCATTTTCCTTCTTTATACTATTTCCCCAAATTTATTTATCTCCTTCATTGCTCCCCAGATTTGTTCATTCCCCAAATCTTCATCTTCTTTCTTTATAATCTGATGTCTTCTTCATCTTCTTCATATTCAAGGAGCACAAATGTCAGAAAAGAGGTGTTATGCAAACACCAATTACCCGCTGTTTTGAAGTGCGTGAACAATGGGGTTAATGCTGGAAAAATGTTTTACGGGTGTTCTTTGTGGCCTGTAAGTTCCTTAAATTTTTTTTTTTTTTCTGATTTGATTATTAGTTTGATACACATATTTTGATGGTGATTTCTCTGTTATTGGTCTTTGTAGCAAGGTTGTGGGTTTTTTGTATTTGAAGAGGAGATGGATATGCGTATGAATTCAATGGAGAAGATTTGGTATGAAGAGAAGATCAGTACAATGAAGATGAAGAATAAAAAATTAAAGGGAGAGTTGATGGAGTTAAGGCATGAAGTTAGGAAACATTATAGAGGAGAGAAATTAGTTATGAGGTGTTTGATATGCTCCTGGGTTTTTTTTTTGCTTTGTGTTGGTTGATAGAACATATGTAATCCCAGCAAATGTAATGAAGTATTGGAGAATGCTATGTAAAAGTGCTTGATTTATATGAGAAATTGCAATAGACTGATCATTTGTTCCGAATTTGCCTTGACATTACCATTTAAAACAGTCACTGTTTTGCCAAATTTGCCATTACATTACAATATTGAAAGGAGACATAGCTAAGTTAATCAAAATAATCCAACAAATACATCAAGGCAAGTGCCTGCAATTCATAATGACAACAATGGTCATTCAAATTAATCATTCAAAGACTCTGATTGCACTTCAAAATGGCTTCTGCTTCAAAATAAGAACATCAAGAGCAAGAGTGGCTCCTATGTTGGCCGCAGTTTGTTGAAACTTGGGTGGAAGGTTGATGGTAGATCCAATCGGTGACAAAATGCTTCTTGGTCCCCTCGACTTCCTGGCGATTTGTGAAAGCATTTCCATGATCATCAATAAGGACACCAAGACCTTGAGGTGCCTGCAGTGAAAACAAAGAGCATCAATACAAACTACACACTATAACAAAGAGCATAAACAAATAAAACTTCAGAATAATCTTACCCTTTCACCTCTGCCTCTCCAACCACCTCCGCTCTTCTACCTCCCGTTCCACCTCCTCTGTTATCCCCCGTTGCAGCACCCCCTACCTCCTCTAATTACCCTTCTACCCTTTCCTATCCTGGTGGGTTGTGCGATTACATCATGATGAAGGCCGAGAGGTTGAGGCTTGTTCTTCTCTAATTCCCACAGTAGTAAGCCTAGGTCTCCCTCTTCCTCTTTTAGGTGGTGGTGGAAGAACTTGGTTCTTTTGAGGACACTTTCTCTTGTTGTGAGTTTTTGATTTACATATAGAACATGTCATCTCAAGCCCATGTCTGGTCAATTTTTCACTCCTTTTTGGATCCTCATGTGGATCTCTTCTTCTCTTCCTCCTGAGTCTTCCAGGTCCAATCTTGATAGGTGGAGGGATCATAGGCTGCTCAACTTTTGGCCAGTGTCTTTCTCCAGGACATGGAGCTATGGAATAGTTGTATGATCTAAGGTAAGCTTCCCTCTTGTACATAGGATGTACATAATCCTCTGCCAATGCATGGATATCAAATATGGCACCCACATCATGGTAACAAGGGATTCCAGTGACATCCCATTTCCTGCATGTACAAGTTCTCTTTGCCAGGTCAACTTTTACTTCATCTAGGCCATCTTTTACCTGGTACTGATTCACATTTGACAACAGAGGTGTGCAATATGCAGCCTTTTCTTTCTCCTTCTCTAGCCTTGCCTGAATATTAGGGCATACTATTGCTGTTGATGCCTCCATCTCCATTCTTTTCTTTACCAATCTTTGCATCAACAACGTCCTAATATCCTCAAGCATGTATAGCAAATGCTTTGATCTTGCATTAATGATAAATGCGTTGAAGGTCTCAGCCATGTTGTTCACAATCACATCATTTGTTGTGCTTGTACTGATGAAGGCTCTGCAAAAAAGGGTAGGATTACATGCTAGGAAGGATTCTGCTGCTCTTGGATCTACTTCCCTCAATGCTGCTATTGCTTCATCAAAATCAGCCTGATTATAGGCTTTGACACAGTTCCAGAACAACATCTTCATCTCCTCACCTTTGTAAGATTTGTGCCAATTAGCAAAGATGTGTCTGGCACATCTCCTGTGTTCTGCCTTTGGAAACTCTTTGCCACCATTATTATGATACTCTACATTAATAAAGAGAATTTAAGAATAATTTAATAAGGAAAAATTAAGAGGCTATGTGGGCAATCATGATATTCTGCAGTTAATAAAGAGAATTAGCAAAGATGTACCTGATGTTCATCTTAAATGATGGTCCAACTAGCACCATCTTCCTCTCCTAATGCATTCTTCAACTCTTTGAAGAACCATTCATAACTCTCATTGTTCTCCCCTTCCACAACCCCCTATGCCAAAGGGAATACATCTGATCATTACCATCCCTGCCCACTGCACTTATCAATTGACCCCCAAGAAATGTCTTCAAGAAACAAGCATCTACACACAATATCTTCCTACACCCTTCAAGCCAACCTCGTTTCAGTGCCTCAAAACAAATAAATAGTCTATGGAATACTGGAATTGAACTTATGACATTAGGGTTTGTTTTCAAAGTGAAGACACTCCTAGGATACTCTTGCTCAAGAGCTTTCAAATAACTTCCAACTTTGCTATAGTGGTCTCTCATAGATCCATGTAAAAGCTTATGAGCAGTGTACTTAACCTTATAGGCAAAGTCTTTCTTAATGATGACCTTATATGCCCTCCTAACTGTGTCTATTATATCAGCAGCAGGCCAGTGAGGTCTTGCTTTGAAAACTTCAAGTAATTGCTTGGCAACCCAGCTTGACTTCAACTGTGTATTGCTCTCCATGGTCCTCTGACGGTTATGAGCAAATTTGACAGTCTTCACCATAAAACAAGCCAATTTGTTATCCCAACTACCATATAACTTGAATGGGCAGCCTTGTTTACACCTCACACCAAGTCTTCTACCTCTATTCTTATCACTCACCACAAATGTCAGATTTCTACCCTGTGTTATGGCATACCTTGCCACACAATCCCTAAAAACCTCTCTTGTAGGGAATTTAATCCCTACTGACCATTTGAACTTTGAAAAATCTGTTTTTTCATTAACTTCTGGGACTGAAGATCTCCTCCTCTTACCAGGTATAGGGTCCTCATCACTCTCACAAGGGGTATCTATCTCATCCCCACTTTTGTCATAATCACTCAAATTTCCATTCACTTCTTCAACAACAACCTCAGTTTCCTGACCAGGCAATTGTGTTGAAGAGGCTTGTAATTGAAGTTGTTTTGCTGTTTCAAGGGCTTTTGCATTCCATTCCCTCACTTTCTGCCTTGCTTCTTTAGTCTCCTCATCCCCTGACACCTCATCTGACTCATATTGTTCTTCAATAAAATTCTCTTCATCCAGATCTTCAGTATCAATTTCTGCCTCATCCACTAACTCTACCTCACTATCTTCATTATCACTTAAAGACTCATCATCAGGGTTATAACCAGGGTCCTCTCCCTCACTTACATCCTCACATTCTGCATCATTAGCATTCAAACATGCCAGATCTGCCTGTTCCTCATATACCTCAAATAGATCTGCCACTCTTATATCATTAACATCATAAAATTATTCAACATTGGTGTGATTGAGGTTATTTGGTGAGGTTGTTTGGACAACTTTTTTTGATGTTATTTGGTCAACTGTGGTAACTTGGCTCTCCTGTTCAGTGGCTTTAGAAGATGATTCTTTTAAGGTTTGTGTGGTAGTGGTGTGAGAGGCTTTTGACAACTGTTGGAGATGATTCTTTTTCTTTTGTTTTGTAGTAGTATTGACTGAATATTTAATGGGCTCATTTGGTAGTGGTCCCTTATTTGGGAGAGGAATCTTTTGGGTGTTTATTCTACTGTCTACTTTTCTTCTAAGAGTCAACTTCCTAGAGCTTTTCACAATTGTTGTCCCATTACCCTCACCAAAGTTTATCAAATGCATTAAATGTGCAACATCACCAGCAAACACAATAAAGCACTCAACTACTCTCTCTTTCATAGCAAGGTTACACATAACCTGGGCACCACTGTCATCTATCACTCTTTCCAACCCAACATCAGGATTCATGAAGAAGATGGCATCAACATTCCTCTTGAATGACCCACATTTCTCACACTCCTCCAATAAAGTAAACCAACAGAATTCATCACACTCAACAAAAGTAGTCCTATATAATGTACCCGTATAAACAAACCCTAATTCATTCCTGGTAAAAGACCCTCCATACCACATTTTCAGGGTAACATTTTCCCACATATTACCCTAAACAAATGAGATGACAATTATTCAATAAAAATGATGAAATAATTAGGGTAAAAGAAGGAAAGCATAACAATTTAATTGTGAGTCTCTAATTAACAAAAATAACAAATATAGCAAATATATATAATCAAATTCACTCCAAATCAAAACTAATTGACGAATTAATACTAGAGAATATACAATATATGAATTGAAAAAAATAAATCTGTAAATTGAAATTTACCTTATTCATTGACATTGTAACAATGGCGATGAAGATAAGTGAGAAAGACGATGGAAAAATTGAAGGATGATGAAGGAAAGTGACGGATGATGATGAAAAATGGTAGATGATGAAGACAGTGAATGGTGGAGTATGAAGGAAGATGAAAGATTAAAGAGAAATATCCAAGGTAAAGTGAAAACTGGTGATTTGTAATGAACTAAGTTGAAGGGTGACTTGTTAAACAAAGTTGCCCTTTAGTTAAGTCAATAAAAGTTAAATTAAGGAAATTGTTAGATTAATTTGGGATTATGTTTAGCTTGGATTAATTTGAGCAGGTCAGCAATAGGTTGGATTATTTTTATCAAAAAAACCCTAAATTCTATAGATCTAAGATTTTAGGGTTTGATTTTAGTTTAATCGCATAAAATTGGTAACGATTGGACATCATTTGAAAGATTCAATAAATTTTGTTAATAGCGTATAAAGAAATTTCATTGGAATTATACAATTGTTTTAGCCACTTCTATTTAATTATCACCTTTTACTAAGTTTTCATGTTAGCTGTATTCGGGAAGTCTTCTATGCATTTGATTTGATTTCAACTACTTTCAGTTATGTAGGGGATTTTCGTAGGGTAATATATTTGACCACACACACAATAATAAAGACAAGAATAACAGGGACACAAATATAACGAGGTTCACCAAATTGGCTACGTCCTCACTGCGGTTGCACTAGGATTTTATTGATCACACTCAAAGATTACAATAAGAGTAATATACACAAGAGACTTAAAGACTACTCTTATTATTACACTTATAACTCACTTATGATGATTGAGGGATGCATAAGAACTGAGCACTTCATCTCCTTTTATAGCAGAACTCGTACTCTTCTACACGTTCTTAATTGCACAAAGAGCACCATTTTCTTCATGCTAGGCGCCCACCACTTTCTTCATTCCATACTACTTTCCGTAAGTTACTACAAATTTGTTGACAAACTTACTTCACTCCAAAAATGGAGGGACCCATTGTCAACAACCCACTATCATGTCAACAAATCTCCCACCTCCCGACACTTTTGGAGGTACCACGAAAACACCTCATTTACCTGATCCACCTAATACAACCGCGTCTTTGCTCATGCCGACTGCAAGAGCCCAATCGAGGTACAGTCCAACCTCGACCCAATATCATCCAAGTTTGTTCCTAACGACAACCATACATATCGGGTTTCACCCATCGCTCCTCGGGGCGTGCACTCCCACCTGAACGAAATACCCTTTCGTGCCTCCTTGGAACTACTTGAATTTCCGCACACATCCCAGCGTGCCAGTTTCACCTTGTGCGTTCTCGGACCACATTCTGCCTTCAAGCCACCGACTTTACTCACACGGTGCTTAGTGTAAGGCCCGCTATGCATAGTTTTCGGATCCCGCGACAAGTCTCGTGAAACAATTTCAGACTTCATCCCTCCAGCAGCTACTCTACTCGTGTCACAACACCCTGCAGTAATAGAGTGAAATTACTACTATATCATTTAAATTATAGGGAATGGAGACAATATCAATTAGGATGAAGATAATGGTAGCTAATTATCTAGGGGTAATATTGGAGGTTTACAACTTTTTCTTACTAAATTTAATAAGGAGACAATAATTATGGAATGAATTTTTGAAGAAAATGGGACAATAAAAATGAAGCAGAGGGAATATAACTTGGAAGATAAGAATTTCCCTCAAAAAAAACTTATTAAGATAAGAACCGTCATATAACCAATCAAACTCATAATAACAATCATACTACTAACCAAACTCAAGTTAATTTTAACTATTTTGTGCATATTAATTCCTAATAGGGTAACTAATATGGTATTTTATACAAACTCAATTACTTATGCTAGTTGGTTTGTAACTATTTTCTATCTTCTAGTTCAATTTGAATTTTTTTCGCATTATTATTATCCTATCTAATAGCATATGGATTTATTAAGATGCGTTTTTATTAACTACTCCCCCCGTCCCATTCAATTATTATCCTTTCGTTTTAGTACAAAAACCAAGGAAAGGGGAGGGAGGCAATTATTAAATGACAATTGGATCAATTTAGGTGTGAAGAATCAAATTACTTTTCAAATGCATTCCTAAAATAAAAAGGACAATAATTGAATGAGACACTCCAAAATAAAAAAGGACAATAAATAATCGGAACTTAGGAAGTATTTGCAAGTGTTTCAATATTGTTGAGTTGGAGTCTCTATTAAAAGTCACCTAGAAAATCATCACAAAGACACATTCTGTATTGAAGTTCAAAAAGTTTATAATCTTCAGTTGGAATATGTCTAGGTTTTCACACCGGAGGCTATTATGCCTAACTATCACCTTAAAATAAAACTTCTTATATGATATTATCTTCTACTCGAGAACTCCTTTCTCTTCTCGAAAACATACATCGGCTTGCAAATTAATAATATTTACTACCTCTGACTTAAGAGATTTTTCATTTGTTAGGAATATTTTAATAAAATGTAAAGAATATGTTGAATGGGAGAGAGTATTTTACATATATATGTTTATATTTTCTTTAAAGACTTTAAAGACAAGGCTATTTATAATTTTTTGAAACTTGATTAATTATAATAATCGTTGTTTTCAGTTCTAATACAAACACTATAACGTATAATTTGATATGATTTGCAAGTCAAAAATTCACGTGAATGTCGAGTATAACTAAATTACGGAGTCTTTATGCTTCTGTAACTGATCATAGTACGCCGTAGTATTAGAACATAATACCCAACGATAACAGATTCAACAATTCTTGACTACTATCAGGGGCGGACCCAGGGGGGCCCGGGGGGCACGTGCACCCCAACCCAAAAAAAAAAAAAAAATCTAAAAAAAAAAAAAAAATTCTAAAAAATTAGGTCGACGTTTCATTCATATCAACATATCGCCAATCTCAATTCTCAGTTTCTCACCATCAAATCGCCAATCATCTCACCTTCTCTTTCACCAATACTACCCCTCCTCTGGTTCACCAGTCTCCTTCACGGCACCACCACTCTCGTTGTCGCGAGTCACGTCCACCGCAGCCAGCCACTACCGTACCACCGCAGGTATGACCTCACTTTCATAGCCTAAATTAATAGCCCCCAATTTAATTTCTCAAATTTTAAACCCTAAATTAATAAATCCCTAATTCGATTTTGGATTTGTTCATTTGTTGATTGTTGTAGTGTTGTGTGCTTAATTAATGAATGGTCATCATTAATTGAATCAATGATTTAATTGTTATTTGAGACATTGAGTATGTTCTTAATTTTTTTAATTTTTGATGGTAATTACTAATTACTAGTTACTGCTAGTCTACCGCTCACTGCCTCACTGTCGGATGCCCTCAGGGGAATATGATTTCATATAAAATAGAACCCTTGCTCTATTCCTGTTACCCTGTAACAAAATTTTGGTAGTCATAGCTCATAAGATTCATTACATGCTCTAGTTTAAACAAGAAGAGTTCAAGAGGAAAAATATAGATTCTGAAAGACAGTTTATCACCCTAATTCCCTGGTCACCAAAAAATTTCAACATAAAGCATATTGAACTGAATATACAAAAATGCTTAATGCTTGATCCTTGATGACATGATTCAAATTTATAGCATATAATTCAAAACTGAACGCTAACTTCCGAGTTAAGTCAGTATTGCTTTCGCTTTGTGACAGATTATTAGTGAAATTTAGAAGACTATTCTGCAATTGAAACCCTCTAGGCAGTAGCTTAGTTCCACAAAAATTCCTTTAAAATTTGTCTCTTTGTGACAGATTTTTTTTTTCATTTGTGACAGATTTAATTCCTCTAGGCAGTAGCTGTATTGCTTTCGCTTTGTGACAGATTTTTTTTTTCATTTGTCTCTTTTTCCTATTGTGCCCCCCTTCTATTATTCCTAGGTCCGCCACTGACTACTATAAACTATTATTTAAAGATTAATGACGGCACTTTCCACCACTTCAATATAGCCACCCAAGAATGAAGATGTTTTCCCTCTAGCTAATGGTTGAAAACAAAATAAAATAAACTCAAACTATGTATAATAAGTACTACAATTGCAAGAAGATCTTTAGGTTTTGCATGCATTATATTGCATGGAGCATATTACAGTATGTAGGAGTAAAATATATCTCGAGAAATTTGTGATATCACGCATGCATCCAATAGGTTAAAGGTGTCAGATTTAATTGGTACCATTAATTGTTTGTCAATTCTATAACATATCTGCAAAATAATTTAGAGAATAAGAAATACTCCCTCCAGGGGCGAGGCCACTATGACTCTGTGTAGCAGCCGCTACACCAAAAGCAAAAAATTCGGTTAGAATTTCGTGATTTGTTACACCAATATTTACCGCTTTCCGCTAGTTATCTATACACTTTTCCTTGAGTATATATTTTGCTACACCGAAATCAAAATCCTGGACTCGCCTCTGACTCCCTCCCATTCAGGTTAATATTAAATATTATAAAAGTTATATAAAATTGACTTTTTAGTTGAATTTTTAATTTTAAGTAATAAAAAAATATCGACCTAATATTCTATTTATCTAATATCCTATTCTAATATTCTTTAATAGTTTCAGACAATTTTAAATCATATCGACCTTATATCAACCCGATTATTACACAAGTCTTACAGTCCTACGTATAATAGAAGTCTTACGTTCGAGGCTTCAAGCCATCTACATATACTACTTTCCTCTCTATACTCTGATTAATTTCTTTAATCCTTTTGTCTCCCCTCATACTTGAGTTTTCAACCAAGCATTGCCGATTGCGGATTCTGGAAGGTTATTTTTAATTCCCTTCATATAATTTCTCAAGGGTGTCGGTATTAGTTTTTACTAAGACGGAAAGGGTATATTTTTGTTAACGTCTTTTGTTATTCATTCTCTTTTGTTTATGGAGTATTTTTACTCTGGAGTATTCATTATTATGCAACGTGTTAATTATTTTGTCCACACCGTATGTATTATAAATCCTAAACTCGTCCTTATTTATTACATAGTTATGCCGGAAAAGGCCTTAACGCCATCCATCAACTTTTATTAGTAACACAAGTTTATACTATGATTTAGCTTGAATAATAGTCCTGTTTCAATACTCCCTCCAATCCACGCCAAAGTAATACTTGCTTTTGGGTGGTCTATAAAAGGCTTTTTCATATCAAATCTATATATATAATTTTTTCGTCTTTCAAATTTTAATATTTTTAACGGAATTCGTGGTCAAAGTTTTCAAATTTTAACCACCAAAAAGTGAATGTTACCTTTGGTGTGGTGTGGATCGGAGGGAGTATGTATCTGAGTATGTACGATAATGTTATCCTGTTTTCTAACATCTAGGCCGGAGTCGCGCTAATATGTTTGTTCTTCCTTTATGTTTGAAGAGCAGGATGATTACTGTTAATTGGTCTCAGCTCCATGTCGATCTACTAATACGAATTGTCGAAAACCATTTACTAGCAGTGGATGATTTTATTGTTTTCTCTAGCGTTTGTCATACATGGAATCATGCTGCTCGTGCTTGTAATAAGTTGCACCTTCGAAAAAATTGGCTTCGTCAAATGCCATGGCTAATGTTAACTGACGGCAATGATGATGAAGTCTACTCTGATACCGGAAGCTATGGAGAACACATGCATGATTATCCTAGCGATGATGATTCTTACTATACTAGTAGCGGTAGCGATGATGATTCTTACTATACTGGTAGCGGTGAGGATGAAGATCAACCCGATGAGTACGATCTCCTGGTAGACGATGATTATTATTGGAATGTCAAAGATGGTAAAAGGATGTTGTTAAACTTGAGCCATAACCGGAACAAGGGCTATAGCATGAGCCTCTACGAAACTTATGGGAAAGCTTGTTGGGGTTCGCGTTATGGTTGGATTGTGATCTTGGGCCTTAACCGCCGGATGCACTTGTTTAACCCACTTACAAAAGCCCAATTACCTCTTCCTTCTCAAACCACATTCTGGCACCATTGGGACCGTGCTAGAGATAAAACCATTCGCAAGATGTTTTTATTTAAAGTTGTCGTGCTCCAAGTGCCACGAGATGAGCAGAACGACAATGTGCCATGGCTAGTGGTGGCAATACAACATAGCTATCTTCTTGTAGCAGTAGCGAGACCTGGAGACGCTTCATGGATGCAAATCAATTGCCCTGATAGCCTTACTGCGTTTATGGACGTTATATACTGTAACAAAATGAAATCCCTGGTCTTTTTGGACGCGTCTGGAGAGTTGTTCACCTACGATATTCACAATTCTAAGCAGCCTCAAGAATTCAAGGAATACTTGCATGGACATTATATAGATGATTATTACGATTTACCAAATCCGGAAGGCATAATAGCTCACGCTTATCTTGCTCAATCAGCCAATGATATGTTTATTATTGTGAGGTATAAACGAAAGTTGTTTGGAAATAATTATTTAGACAGTAATCATAATTACAAGACCGAGATTTTCAAGGTGTATCGGTGTAGTTCTCTTGCAACAAATGGGGAGGAGGTGAGCGAGATAGGAAATGTTGCGTTGTTTGTGGGCGGAAATGAGACAATGTGCATTGCTGCCTCGGACGGAGGCTGTAGAAGCAATTGCATATATTTTAGTGACGATGATAGGCACAATTACCATCTCAATCGAGACAAAGTTGGAGGCCACGATTCAGGTGTTTTCAATTTGATTGACAAGTCAATTGGGTCAATATACGATGGAAACAACTCAAAATCCTCTTATTGTCCTCCTTTTTGGTTTTCTCCAGCAATATGATGATATTCATCCTCATTTGGAATCATTTCAAGGGTAATTAAACCGATTTAAAAACAATTTGGTATTCTGTTTTTTTTTTTTTTTTTTCCTAGAAATACTCTATTTTTTCATATTCATTAGTTGTTGAATTATTTTGTATTCTGTTTTGCATGAAACTCTTTATTCACGACTTTGTGTGATTTGCAAGTGTCCGCTTTAGCTTTTAAAAATATACTACTCTGTATTACATGCGGAGATATTACAACTTTACGGGGACCAAACGTCAAGAATTTTCGTAAGCAAATATAGATATTAAGGTATACACAAATTTGCAATCAGAAATAAATGACAAATATAAAGATGGTAACAAAATAAATTTATTAGATTTAAATGTTTCGAGTACAATCTCTAATTTGATCCGCTGATTCGATCTCCACGTGACTTGGATGACGATGTTAAAGGAGGGTCTTGATGACTTTAATTCTCCTTTGATGGGGTGTTGTTTTCTTCGCCTTTGACTGCAAGATTTGAGAGCTCTCTAGGTCTTTTGTTTTCTCCTTTTTTTTCCATCCCTTAGAAATGAACATGAACTCTCTGTTTATAGAGAAATGCACACTCAAACTTTAGGTTTTTAATGGGCTTAGACTTGAAAGTTGATTTGTCCCATTTAGGTGGATGTGACCCATTTGTCGTGTTTTGCCACTTTAATGAATCAGTTTCGGGAAAATTAATTAAAATGGACTAATTTAATTAAATTTCGTCCAAATTAAAAATATTAGTTTATTTTACATTTCATTTGACGGGTCAATATTTTGACTTTTGACTTCCAACGTGGCACAAAGAGCTTGTTCCTACAACGCGCATGGTCAATCATCTCCCTCATGTCATTAAGTGGTAAAATAGTCCCTAAATAGGAACGTGGCTGGGTTGAACAAATTAACTGGAGGAATTACGACAAATTCAGCCCAAATCCCAGTTCGGTGAATAGTTCCTGCTTAAAAACAGATTAAAGAAAATGAAAAAACAAGCAAGAAGTTCTCAAGAACAAAACAAGGGTCTTATTCAAGTAGACCTCAGAAATCAGACCCGACCAAGACCTAGCTCGAACCCAAATCACAAAATGATAATCATGAATCGAAGAACATGCTGAGTCGGTATAAAAGCATTAAACAAGAATCGAAGTAAAGTTCATTTGATCCATGAACATGATAAAGAACCATATGTAAAAACATTTCGAGCAAAGAAAACACTAACAGATCACATAAAATTAACAGAAGACCAACCTACCAAAATCAAAGTGAAGTTCATTTGATCCATGAACATGATAAATGGCTAAATGCACACAGTATCATCATCACCATCAGCATAATAGGGAAAACCCTGAGAAATGAACTGCAAAGGAACCAACGTCCCAACCATTGGCTTGTAAATTCGAAACTTGATCATATCAGAAGGCTTCAGCAGTACGAAAGCAGTAACTTTACTAGCGTTTGTAACCGTTAATCCAAACCCATTTTTATTGGCCCAAACCATCCCAAACCCATCGTCGTTGAAACTAGGATCGGCAATAGTTTCGATTGCAAGCCTCAATTTGTGTAGAGCCGAGCCGAAGATGCGACGACGCCGAAGATAAAAGCCAGTGATGTCACGAGACGAAGCGACCAACCAGCGATGCCACCGTTTCGATGAAACAAGCCACAGATGTTACGAACTGAAGAGACGAGCCAAAGATGCTACCGCGCGCACTGATGAGATGGGCCGGCTCCAACGAGAAACTTTCAGCGACAATGACCTTTTTTTGTTTCATTTGTGCAGGTACTCGGTCTAAAACTACGGAGCCATCACCTCGTTTAAAGCGAAGTCATCATGCTATTCGGGACAAAGCCTAGTGTCTAAAACGATTAAATGAAGCCGTCGATCATGCCCCTAGAAACGAAGTCGCCATGTCATTTGAGAACGCCACCCGACCAAGAGCCATACTCGACTAGAAACACGATCGACGCATCATTTTCTGTATGCTGCATTTTTCCTCTAAGCATATATAAATATTACATCACAGGTTGATGCTTTTGTTCAACCTTCGGTACAATTTTTTGAAACAACATTCTTGGCCAACCGAATTATCGGGGGTCAAGCACATTCGTAAAGTTAGCTGTGGTTAGCATCTAACTATGGGTATAACCGCTAAAAAAAAATTAAGAGCACGATTAGCATTTTCCTAAACAAACAGCAGCCTCATAGTTAAGAAACAAAGAATGGAAGAATGGAAGTTGGTGGGTTGTTGTTACTTTAAATTCTAAATTAAGAACAGGATACAAACAAAAAAAAAAAAAAAAAAAAAAAAAAAAAAAAAAAAAACAGACAAATTAATAACGAAAGGGCTTTATTGCACTAGTAAAATACTTGGATTAAAAGACAAAAACGAAAACGAAATACAACGGATTTCATCAGAAAAAAAAAAAAAAAAAAAACAACGAAAAGGAAATACAACTGAAATTCATATTAAAATGCATGTTAAAATACGAACTGAACATGAAAAGAAAACAAACTGCATATTAAGATGATCTTGAAAATCTAAGGCATAGGGACTGGTCTTGCTTCAGCCGGATCATGCTGGATCATGTTAAAGGCGCCACCAGGTTTAACGCAAGCAAAAAACCGAATGACATCACCCTGAACAACCCTATGATCAGTAGTAAACCTATTCCAGCCTCTCCTAAAGTAATAATTGTTTCTGATTCGAACACAGCGAAAGGTGTAATTTTTTTGTTTTTGAGCCGACCAAAAACGAACATTTCCCAGCCAAATATCTTCCGGAGGCGGGTTGCCCAAAGGTAGCTGAAGATAAGTGGCAGTGTGGCGTCGAATGGTGGTGGTAAAATACTCAAAAAGCACTTCGTGTCGGTTGAAATTTTTGGGGTGAATTTGTTTCACAATGAAATTTCTCTCATTTTCATTGCCTTCTTGTAGGGGGCCGTACCTCACAACTATAAAATCGCCTTCTCTTGTTACCGTACAACCATTAATGGATATGGGATCGACATTGGCAGCCATGGTCTGCAGGTGTGTTCAATAATAAATAAGTTTCAGAGATTTTTAAGCTAAAATTTACAATGAAAATCATAAATAAATGAAAAACATGAAGAAAACGACAAGCATATTTCTTCGTATTTAGTTATATATATGAACATTAAAAATAAACACCCATTAAATCATGAACATTGTTTTCATCATATATATGAACATTAAAAATAAACACCCATTAGTTATATATATGAACATATTCATGAAAACAATTCAGGGAGAAGAGAGCAGACATTTTTTTTCATTATATTAAACATAAAAAAAAATATAAAAAAAATTTGAAACTAACTAATAAACAAACATCTATGAGAATCTCTTCAAATTTTCTTCCAAAATGGAAGAACCAAAGAAGTATAGCTCAAATGTTGCTTTTCTCATGAAATTTTGTAAAGAAAACAGAAGAAAAAAAATAAAGATGGTGAAACCGTCAAAAAATGAGCTAACTCACTCCTCAAACCATTTCGTCCCTTAGGGAGTATAGAGGAGAGTTGTAGCTAACATTTTTTTCATTATATTGGACATAAAAAAATTGAAAAAAAAAATTGAAATTAAGTAATAAACAAACAACTATGAGAATCCTCTTCAAATTTTCTTCCAAAAAGGAAGAACCAAGGAAATATAGCTCAAATGTTGTTTTTCTCAGAGAATTTTGTGAAGAAAACAGGAAAGAAAAGGATGGTAAAATGTATGAAAAATGAGCAAGTATCTCCTCATGGAGTATAGAGGAGAGTTGTAGCAAACATTTTTCTCATTATATTAAACATAAAAAAAAAAAAAAAATTAATTAAGTAATAAACAAACAACTATATATGAGAATCCTCTTCAAATTTTCTTCCAAAAAGGAAGAACCAAGGAAATATAGCTCAAATGTTTGTTTTTCTCAGAGAATTTTGTGAAGAAAACAGGAAAGAAAAGGATGGTAAAATGTATGAAAAATGAGCAAGTATCTCCTCATGGAGTATAGAGGAGAGTTGTAGCAAACATTTTTCTCATTATATTAAACATAAAAAAAAACAAAAAAAATTAAACAAACAACTATATATGAGAATCCTCTTCAAATTTTCTTCCAAAAACGAAGAACCAAGGAAATATAGCTCAAATGTTTGTTTTTCTCAGAGAATTTTGTGAAGAAAACAGGAAAGAAAAGGATGGTAAAATGTATGAAAAATGAGCAAGTATCTCCTCATG
Source organism: Silene latifolia (assembly GCF_048544455.1). Lineage (NCBI taxonomy): Eukaryota > Viridiplantae > Streptophyta > Magnoliopsida > Caryophyllales > Caryophyllaceae > Silene > Silene latifolia. Next base: position 331,535,430 of record NC_133537.1, read on the forward strand.
GAGTATAGAGGAGAGTTGTAGCAAACATTTTTCTCATTATATTAAACATAAAAAAAAACAAAAAAAATTAAACAAACAACTATATATGAGAATCCTCTTCAAATTTTTTTCCAAAAACGAAGAACCAAGGAAATATAGCTCAAATGTTTGTTTTTCTCAGAGAATTTTGTGAAGAAAACAGGAAAGAAAAGGATGGTAAAATGTATGAAAAATGAGCAAGTATCTCCTCATGGAGTATAGAGGAGAGTTGTAGCAAACATTTTTCTCATTATATTAAACATAAAAAAACAAAAAAATTATTAAGTAATAAACAAACAACTATATATGAGAACCCTCTTCAAATTTTCTTCCAAAAAGGAAGAACCAAGGAAATATAGCTCAAATGTTTGTTTTTCTCAAGAATTTTGTAAAGAAAACAGAAAAGTAAAGGATGGTGAAACCATAGAGAGAAATTAAAATAATAACGAGATGAGAAGAAAGAGGAGGGAAGCTTATTGAATAAATAATAAAAACTAATACTCACTTTTTACTGTTTGTGATATGGATATGACTGACCAATGCATGCTACAGTGACAGTGACTTATATAGACAAGTGACCTACGGATAAACCCTAGTCCTTGTGTCTATACGCCTCTAAATCCAAGGGTTAAAATTGCATAATACCTAATCAACTGACACGTATGCGCATGGAGGATTGTACACTACGGAGTATGTACTATTGGAACTTGGTGTAATATTCCTTGCATAATCGTATTAAATACTTGTATTATCTTATACGCCTATTAATTAAACTAGATACGCCGTTGCTATATACTCTCTCCTATTAAATAAAAAAATCCATTTAGAACGTCGCGAAAATTAAGGAATATGGCAAATGAGAAACTTATGTGAATAGATACTAAATTCCCAAATGTGAAGTGATTATTTAAATAAAGAGAAACCCTAATGACTCGATCGTCCTAGGTAGCGAAAAGAGAACGGTGACTCACACTGTATTTTGCTCTCGTTCTTGTTTTTACTTATTTTCCGACTCATTTACTAACTAAACTAATAATTACCTTAACTAATACCCCAATTTACAATTTTCACTTATTTTAAAATTAAAAAGATTACTCATTACATCTCGCTCGTTTAGAAGTAAAACTTTGGGCTTAGATTGAACTTGCAAATGACACAGATTTTTTTTCCCGATTCGTAAATATCGACGACGTTTTAGTAAATATCGACGACGTTTTCATTGCAAAAGACGTCGACTACCCCTACTCACTCACTAACAAACTAACAATCCTCTCTAATTCAAAAAACCCAAACAATAAATCACCAATCCACCAATTAACCACCACCACCACCACTCCACACCACCACACCACACCACCACGCTGCCTGCCGGCCGCTGCCGCCACCTGCCGTCCATTGCTTTCACCACCACGACAGCCACTACTTCCATCACCAACCATAACAAGTAAGTCTCAATTTTTTAAATTTTTCTTGTTAAAGTTAGCTAAATTATTGTTTTTAATTGCTTGTTTGTTTCCCTTCCCCTTCCCTTATTATTGTTGTTAATTGATTATATGACTTTAATTTTGTTTTGTAATTGAATTAGTTAGTAAATTAGTTTATGTGTTAGGTTTTATTAAAATTAATTGAATTAGTTTTGAAATAGGTTAGTTTTTCTTGTAAATTTCATGTTAATTAGTTCCTATGATGTAAATGTTATTATTGTTTATACTTAGGTTGATGTTGTTTGCGAAATAGATTAGATTTTGAGTCGATTTTTGTTGTTGTTAAATTGGATTTGGGTCGATTTGGGGCAAAACCATGGCAAACGGTGGGATTTGCTTGTTAGTCCGTGGTCCGAATGTGGGTTTCTCACGTTTGGCCGTGGTCATCAAAGGAAAATTTGGTTTGGCCATGGTCAAACAACGTGATTTTAGGTTTGGCCGTGGTCAAACCAAGGAATTCTACGTTTGGCCATGGTCAAACGTTGGGATTTTACGTGATACGTGCAATTTATATAGTCTTTTTAGTCTCTTATTGCACGTATTTCTATGCATTTTTATACCGTTATGTATTGCAATATGCCCCGAATTGGCTACTTTGGTTTGTTTTGTCTAATTTGCAAAAATGAACCTGAAAGTGGTGAGACCGTACCCTATTCGTCCTATTTAGCATGCATAATGAGATGACGGAACTGTTAGAGCGACAATTATGTATTGGAATGCGTGAAGGATGGTCTAGGAAGTGGTCAAAGACGACTTAGAGGTTGACTTGGAGGAAATGCACTCGATCGAGAAGGTTTATGGTTCGATCGAGTGGTTTGGCTGACACGAGAGGTCGATCGAGTACTTCTACTTACTCGATCGAAATGCTGATATTGAGAGTTCCTCGATCGAGAGGCTTATTTGCTCGATCGAGAGGAAAAGCTGGAGAAGACCTCGATCGAGTGGTCTGAATTCACTCGATCGAGAGATTTTCAGTCTTACGTGGGCTTTAGTGACCCGTGTTAGTTTTATTTCTGTTAAGTCTTTATTTTCCTATTTAAGTAAACGTTAATTAGGTCATTAGGATAACTTTTACAGACTCTTCTACTTTCGCTCCTAAACCTACTGCTTCATCTCTGAATCTCGTACTTTGTTAGTGGATTGATCTTTACGCCGGATTGCTTTTGATTGTAATCATCCTTTCTTTCTTAATCTTAATCTTATTATTTGTTTACTCTAATCCTTGCTTTTGCTCTTTATTATTTCTGCTCTAATCAGTTTATGCATAATTGTTATTATTTCATCATGCCCTTGATTAGTACAATCATCATTATTATTGTTGACACCTTTAGTAGTTTGAGTAGCTAATTCCTTTAATGTCGGGATTAGGGAATACATGGTAGGATTGTGACGATGTAGCGACTAGACTAGACGGTTTACTTGTGAGAATCTGTCCCCATAGCAATTTAACTGTAATATCAACTTAGTTGAGTGCACGCTTCTAAGTTACCTTAATTTGGTTAATTTTACTCCTAGATCGGAAGATTGGATTATATAGACCTGCTATGAACAGTAGACTACCCTGACGAGGACAGAAGTTAAGTTAGTGGAGTTCTAGGATAGAAAGTGGACCGGAAGGACCTTTCTCTTATCTCTCTCACAGTAGATTCTCTAGGCTATTTGCAACTGAGTTGATAGATAGATTACCATGGTGAACCGAAATCCTGGCATACTTTCTCTATTTGATCATCTTTATTACATTTTCTCACTTTTATTGCTCTTGCTTAATTTCTCTTCCCTTTAATCTTTTGGTAGTTTAGAAATCAAAATCAAACCCCCACTTTGTGACCTAATAGACAGACCTTTAACAGATATCTTGCCTCCCTGTGGAGATCGACCCTGCTTATCACTAGCTCATTTGTTAGTTTTAATTAGGTTTATTTTTGGTACACAAACGACAATATCAAATTTTGGCGCCGTTCTTGGGAGGCAATAGCCCTATCTGTTTTTGTTTCATTTATTTTATCCGTCTCAGTGAATTTTTATTCCTTGAGACAGTTCTCATTTATCTCTTTCAGTGTTGTGTATGCCCAGGTCGAACAGGTCGGAATTAGTTCCAGCTGATCCTGAGCTAGAAAGACTATTTTGGCATAGACTCCGTCTGCAAAGAGAGATTCGAAAGGAAGACTTGAGTACTTTCGAGCCCGAGCTACAACACTTCTTATTCGCAGAAGACCCGTCTTGTGAAGAAGACAATCTCATTTCTGCTAACAAGCTAGTAAAGATGCCTAACATTACAAGTCACTCTGAGCCCACATCATCCTCGATTCCTAAAGGTTTCAATCTTGCAACAGAGGATGGTAACTCATTCGATATCCGTCCGTCCTATATAAATTTGGTGGAAAGAAATTCGTTTCGAGGTGCAGCGGGTGAAGATCCGCGAAAGCATATGGAGGTTTTTACTGACTACTGCTCTAATATTCCCGCTACTAATGGAGTAACCCAAGACAAGATAAAGGAAGTGCTATTTCCTTTTTCTCTGACTGACGCAGCCCGGTAGTGGTTAACTGATCTTGACCGGACTGCCGCTGGTATTACAGACTGGGAGAGTCTTGCTCTTGCCTTTTACAAAAGGTACTTTCCTCCACAACGCACTAATCAGCTGAGGGGAAAGATTACTAGTTTCAAGCATGCACCTGATGAGAATTTCTATGAAGCTTGGTGCCGGTTCAAGAATTTGGTGAGGTCTCTTCCTCAACATTGTTTTGATTAGTGGTTTTTGTGCAACCAGTTCTACAATGGGTTGTACGATGACCACAGAGCTATACTTGACGCCTCATCAAATGTGAGATTCCAAAAGCATATTGAATGATGATAAGGGATGGGGCATTATTGAGGAGATGACGACCCATTGTGCTGAATATGGGAACCCAAGGGACGACATTCGGACCGTACACTCGGTCGATAAAGCGGTTGTGGCTCAGCTTGAAGCCATAAATGCTCCTATGGCTAACCGGTGATCAACAGACGGTTCATCTATTGACTAGACAGGAAGCTGTCACTTGTGAAAGATGTGGGAGCAATGACGGTCACACTGCTATAGACTGTCTGATAGAGAAAGAACAAGTCCTTACCTTTCAAAGAATATAGGCAAGGAGGAGGTTCCTATTATAATAATCAAGGGGCGTCCATCCCAATTTGAGATGGACAAGTCGAATGTTCTTAATCCTACTCCACCACCGCATCAGCAACAACCCTATGTCCCTCCTCACAAGGCTCAACAAGGCTTTCAAAAGCCTCCTTCTTTTACTCGACCGCACCAAGGAGCTTTATCTTCTAGTGGGGTAAGCGAATTGGGTGAGTTAAAGTCGGTGATTCAATCATTGACTAAGCAGCTGCAACTAAGTGATCAACAAAAAGAAGCATCCATTAAGTCACTTGAAACTCAAGTTGCTCAACTCGCCGCTAATCAGTCCACGAGGAAACCGGGTCATTTGCCGTCTCAATATGAGAAGAATCCACATGAGACTATTAACTTAATCAATTTGCGAAGTGGTCATTCTTACTGTTGGAGTGTCCCCGACAATAATGCGATCACAATTGTCGATCATGATGATCACATGTTTAAATCTCATTTTAAGAATACGTAAGGGATGATTCAATTATATAGTCAACTGACCAACATTAATCGGTAATGATTGGCTAACTAGGGTTTGACATTACTGTCGTTTGGCGGTGGTGGTCAGTTGATCCCTTGAGGTCACACCTAAAGGACGATTCCCTTAATTGAAAAAAGGTTAATTAATTATATGTCGATACAGATTAATTAATTCCTTAAAATTGAACAAGTGAGAAAATGACATCTTATTAAAATATGATTAAATAAGATTTTATTTAGTAATTTAAGAAGTTATATTACTAAAATAAATCGGTGTTTGCGAAACACGCGAGATGAGAATGATAAGTTAGTTATAATTACAAGATGTTGTGAATTATATTAAAATGACCATTTTATGTAAAAGTAATTTAGAATTACTAGTCAATTTGTTAAATGTGATTTAGCTATTATAAAAATGACATTTAATTAGTTAAATGTGCATTTAAATTACATATGACATATGAGATGTCACATGTCACATGTTATACAATTGACAAAATTACAAACTTAAAATGGACTCCATGTTATACATCTTGACCGAAATATTGAGGGTAGTGTGAGAAGTCTTTGTCTTATTCATTTGTCTAAAATGCTTGATAGTGACATGACTATGGACAAAGAAGCTTTACACAATTTGTCTTGTGAAGACAAAAAAAAAAAAAAGCAAAATTGTCTTGTGAAGACAAAAAGCAAAAAAAAAAATATATATATATATATATATTATTAAACTCCCTCATTCCCATCGGTTTTGAGAGAAAAAATAGATGAGATTTTTTCTCTATTATTCTCATTCCACAGCTCACTTATTCTTCAAGTAAGAATAAGTTCCATCTTCTCTCTAAAATAATATAAAGATGTTTATATATAAAATTTGTTCTTAAAATCTAATAAAAATTACATATTACTAGTGTAGTAATAATCTTACATATTAGATTATTTTTAAGGTAACTTATATAATTATCTAGTTAATAATTATATGGGTATTATGGGATAGTCTTGGGTGCTACTTATTGGAGGTATTCTACTTTGAATACTTGGAGGATCATCCATTGTGTTATTAGCTCAAGAATAAGTAGTGGAAGGAGACCACTTTTGTGCCCATATTTGGCCGAAATATTCATATGGTATGAAACCATTTTTCTTACTCTTATTCTAGTTTTGCATGCATAAGATCTAACATTTATTTTATGACTAAATAAATTTGAACATATATGAATATGTAAATTAATGAGATTAATATTTCTAACAAGTGGTATCAAAGCCTTAGGTTGTTTGCATGCAAATCGGTTTATAGTTTTTTCGAGTTATATGATTAACATACAAAACTAATTAATTTGGTTTTATGAAGATAAACCTAAAAATAACCTTTCATGTTAAAAGTTTCTGGTCCTAAGTGATTTTTAGGACATTTTGGTTTATTTATGGATTTTATTGTTCATTTTTATATAATATTGGCATTAAAATGTGATTTTTATGATAAAAATGTCATTTTTGGACGAAAATTAGCTAAACTTCGAATTTTTCAGTGGTTTTTGGATATGTTTTCACATATATTATCTACTGATGGTCTGTAAATTTTCATAATAAAATGAGTTGTATTGCACGAAATATGGATTTTTCAAGTTAAAATCGTATTTAAATGGGTAAATAGGTTAATATGAGTTATATTTCGAATCTGGTCATGGAAATTTAGTATGTTGTCACATGCAATTTTACAAGCTGTTTGTAAAATATTTGGCTATAATGAAGTCTTTATGCATTATTTATGAATTTTTGATGAAAAATCACATAAATAGTGACTATAATTAGTAATAATGCTAAAACATACTTCATGACTAAAGTAAAAAACGTAACATGTTGCATTTTATCATATATTCCAGATTTAAAAGTGAAAAGTTAATAAAAATATTTTTCTCATATTTTTACGGTCATAATTGTTAAAATCGATAAACCGCAACATTGTTTTTCACGATAAATTTTCGAAATTTTTAACCTAAGTTTTGAACATTATGAGTGTCATGGTATTTTTCCAGAATGTTCATGAGTTTAAATTTCAAATTTCGAATTTATTTGATATTTTTATAATTTAATTTGAAGTTTATAGCTTTTTTTGTATTTTAGGTCCATTTATGAACAATATTAAGAAATCAAGTTTAATTATTGTCAAATGTTACTAATTTTGAGTCCTAAGATGGTTAGAGTAATTAACTTGTACATAAATATGAATTTATGTAATTATTGTGATTTTAATAAGTTAAATCACGCAAATCCGTAAAAACCGATTAATTTACGATATTGGCTCTTAAAGGCAATTTAGCATAAAATTTGGCATGCTCATACATATTATAATGCTGTATTTTATTTATGATTGTCATATTTTAATTTTATGTAATTTTTGAATTATTTAATTTTACTTAGTATGGCCTTAGTTTTAATTGGTATTACCCGAAATGTATGGGAATATCGATTCGGTTGTAATTATTGTGATCTCGTATCACCGTTTTGTAATTTAATAGATTTATTTTTATTTTATTACAAATGTATAATAGAAAATTATGTAATTCATTTTGTAATTTATTCCGGAGTTCCTTGAAGACGGTGTCATTCGAGAAGGCGGTCCATCAAAGAAAGTGTTACCTCGAGATGTGTGCCAAGACCGAAGTTCAAGGGACCAAAAGAGTTGGTTTCCGAATTTGTAATAGTTTATTAGATTTACTATTTTAGGAAGACCATACTAGGATTTTATTTTTATGCTTTGCATTTTATTTATATGTTGCATGCATCGCTAAATCGCCATAACTAAACATGTATTTTAAATCGAGTTAATCGACCGTGTCAATTAGAATTATCGTAGTTCACCGCTTTAGTTCACTTAAAACGTGATAGATAATAAATTGACATGACCTCTCGCTAAAATAAACAATTGAGACTTAGCCTTACCAAAAACTAGAAACCATGAAAACCTATTTCGTGAGGGAATGCGCTCGGCCTTACCGGGGTACAAACCTTGCTACGTAGGGGAAGTGGGTGATAAATGTCTAACCACCGAATTTATAAAGATAAGGGTTGTATTCGGCTTTACCGATGCCCAAGTTGATGTAAATTTGGATCATGGACACATTTATTCGAAATTTGGGTTGAACTCAACGAAAGTATTCTCGACGGTTGCCGGATGTGTTTCGGGCTAAAGATAAATATTAATGTAATTTTATCGACCAAGAGTTCTAAAAGTAGAATCGATTAAAGAGTTAATCCACCGAGTTATATTGATAAGGGTTGTATTCGGCTTTACCGATGCCCAAGTTAATATGAATTTGGATCTTGGAATCATTTATTATAGTTGGGTAGAGGTCACTATATAAATGCTCATATCTTGTTAAATTATTTACAAGTATTATTATAACGATAAATGTTAGTTTTCATCATTCCGTTGTCGCATCGTTCGCATTGTTCTATTTTTTTACCTCAATTTATATACGATATCATTTCGATTTTAGTTCAAATCTCCATTAAAATATCGTAACTAAAGACAAATATGTTTTTCTTCTAAAACCTCGTGTTATCCATTGGAAGGATCTCTTATGAAGAGTATAGATAAAAGTTATTCGTGATCAAAAGGGTTTTTGATTTTTGACTAACATATCTATTTACAATGAATTGTTTCTCATATGCTTAATAGAGTTAGGTACTTTGAAATGTTAAATCATTTTGGTGACTAGATTTGTTGGAAATCGTAATCGACCAAAATACCGCAACCACTTCAATGAAAGTTTTAAGACTAAACAAACGAATGAAGAGCAGTCTTCATGAATTTCAATTTTGCTTCTCTTAGCAAAGATTCATTGAAATGAGTGGGAGCATTCTCTTAAACCGTTAAGAAAAGGGTGAAGTTTAAAGAAGTAAAAATAGAATGGAATTGATACAAGGTAATGTTAAAAGTAAAGTTATTGAGAATAACGATAATAAACCAATCAATCTCGACCGATAAAGTTTCCATTGTCTTAATTGTTGGACACTAGAAAGGAAACTACCCCAAATTATTGAAGAATCAACAAGTTAGTTGTGGGACATCTAATGGGACCTTCTTCTTTAAATGTTTAGTTGATTAACATAAATTTTGCTAGTACTACTTAGTCACTATTAGAAACCAAAGGAGGTTTTCATCATTATATTTGATACATAGGATGATTAGAATATGACGACTAGCAACAATGATGTTGAGAGATAGAGTCATTGTGTACTCAATCTAGTTTTGGAGTTTAAAGTTGTACTTAATTGTGACTATTAAATGCATAAACTCTAAATAAGAATATAAACTTGTTGAGATACAAAGAGGTTTCACTTTTGTGACCGTATACACCACGATTTGATGTATGGCTAGCCCATTATCAAGGTGAATATATTTTAAACCAAACTAGAATGATACATCATGTAGATGATGCAAGACTCAAATTGGTAACCCAAGATTAAACCTTAAATTCTAGAATGATGAACGCAAAGAGTTATCGAGTACTCTTGGAACCTTTAGATTGTTAATCTTATGGTATATGTGTATCTTGTATTCAAAGCAAGATGTCTCGTGCCTTTTGGTTGAAAAGGAGATCGAGGTTGTAAATCATTGATCCAAAATAGGTTGATCATTTTCTTTTACCAACGATTTAAGTTGACGCTAATGTGTTCACTTCATAAGGTAAAAGAGAAATCTTTGAAGAAGTTCAAAGAGTTCAAAGAATCACGATTTAATCGTGATGTGATTATCAAAGTGAAGACTTTGATATAAGCCAAGGAAATGTGATATAGTATCACAAATTAATCTCTCTTAGCACGCATTATGGGATAATGTGTGGTTGGATAAAGAAATCAAACGCTATTCGATATGGTTTGGACTTCAATCAAGTTACTTTGAGTTACTTGATCCATTTGGGGATTTTATCATTTTGTCTAAATTATTTTTCCACTAAATCTAAAACGAATCATATGAGATATGAAATGGTAGGGTACCATGTTTGTAAGTTTTCACAAGAAACAAATGCTCATTTTTCCTTACTATAATCACGAGTACAACGAGTTTGTGGCTCGTGAAGCTGTCTTTCAAGAATACAAGTTTATTTCTAGAAGACAGAGTGGGAGAAAATATTCAAGAGCCACAAAGGAATTGTGTCAAAAAATTTATGTCGCAAGAATCTATTTTTCTTGCCTACATGACGTTGTTTCTTCAAAACCTAGGAGGTTGAACTCGTCACTTGTTGAAGATGATGAATTCGTGTTACTTTTAGAAAGTAAAGAGCTTGCAACTTACAAAGAAATTGTTTGATTCAAGTTGATTACTTCTGGAAAGTAATGAACATATGACTTACATGAGAGTGTTTAAGTCACAACTCAATACAAGGCTTAGAGCCATGAAAATCCGAAATAAATTCCAAGTGAATTGTTAGATATCGAAGCTTGATTGGTGGCATAGGGTTTTGCACTAGTTGAAATGCTTAAGTCTATTTGGAAGTCTATTTGGATCTTCTTAGAAGAGACCATACCTGAGATTCCTTGAGACTCCAAGGAAAGGCAAAACGTGATATCGAAGGGCAGTAGGACGTCGGCAGGAACTGCTGGGGAAATCTGCTCGGGTCGGTTTTCAAACAAACTTCGGTAAGACTTGAGGTTGGTGCTGAACTCCACGTGTTGAGAGGGACGATTGGCTGTCCGAAACTCTCGCTGGGAGAAATCTGCTTGGGTCGGTATTCAAACAAACTTCGGCAAAACTCGAGATTTAGGTTGAACTCCACGTGTTGAGAGGAACAATTGGCTGTCCGGAACTCTCGTTGGGAGAAATCTGCTTGGGTCGGTCTTCAAACAAACTTCGGCAAAACTCGAGATTGAGGCTGAACTCCACGTGTTGAGAGGGACAATTGGCTGTCAGGAACTCTCGCTGGGGGAATATAACTAAGGTGTGTCGAAACACCTGTCAGAGAATATTCGCTCGTTGTTGCAAGCGAATGTCTTGATAAAGTACTGCTTCTGATACTTACCTGCATGGTTAGTAGCCACACAAGAATGCAATCTAATATATGCACGTAAGCAATTATCACATGGACCTCGAATGAGGAAACACATAGGTTTTGCAAAAGTTGTTTCCTTATAAAAGTTGTTTAAAACTTGTTTAAAGAAATTTGTCATTTGTAATGCGTTATGCATATTCAATGGGCTTTAGACATAGGACTTGACATGACAAAGACCTTATACGGACGTGAAATATAGACTTAGCTTGGACTGATGCGACACTAACTTAGGTTTGACGTGACACAGGGATAACTTTGACAGACTTTGCTTAAGTATGCGCAACCCCTAGCGAAGTGTTGCGTATCAGTTCCAATGGTAGAATAATTGCAAGAATGATGAAGGCATATAAAGGCAAGGCATGAGGCACATATCAGCTGTCTACTTGGACATCTTTCGCCACCGTTTGCTGTAAAAGAGATCCCTCTTGAGGCATGATAACTTGGAGAATCGATCTAAGACCTTTGTCATTGTCCGGACCGAGTACTAACTTGACTTAAAATAAGAGAGGAATAAAGGAAGGGTGGCATCTCGGAAGAGAAGCCCCCAAGATGAGAAGATGACTCTGGAATTTGGTAAAAAAGGATTTTGGGCGACAATAAGGAGCCCCCAGTATAGAGGTGTAAACGGAAATTGAGGTTGGAAGGTTGAAAATTGGGATGGTTAATAATTGAGGTGGAAAGTTGATAATTGAGGTTGAAAGTTGATAATTGAGGTTGAAATTTGGGATGGTTGTGTCCTTAAGGATTGCCTACGTATTCACGTGAAGTGAAATCAAACAAGATCGTAGTTCTGGGGTTTGGTTAATTTTGTTTGGGTGTTGTGGTTGTATCTTTCTTGTGCAAGAAAGGACTGCCTACGTATCCACCTGAAGAGGTGAAATCAAGCCACGCTCGTAGTTCAAGTGTGTGCCTAAGCTATGTTGTTAGAACCTTAAAGTGCATGGGTCAGGAGAGTATTTTCCTTTGATGACTCAAAGAATTGATTTGAGATAACTCCTTCTGATCATAGACCAAAGAGGTATAACTAATTTTGTAAAAAAATTCCTTGTCATGTGAGCACACCTAAAAGTGGACCCTAAGGATGATATGAGTATGTCCCGTCCTAGGTAGCAAAGTATTTGAAGACTCCGTGTATGGGTCAAGGTGAAACTAGATTGGATGTTTGGAATGTGGAGCTTGGAAATAAGAGGCTTTGATGAGCAAATCTCTGGAGCTTGATTTTGTGGAGTTAAGGCTATATGGGATTATGGCTTGTAATGTGGCTTGGAAATGGAGTCTCTTGGCTTGATGTAACCTGAGCACATAAAGGTAGGTTAATTGATGTGGGATCAAGTTTCCATGTCTTGGCCCTAAAGTATGGGTATATTTGACGAGCTTGAGAGGATTCTCAAAATTCCTAACTATCTCCCTGTAATGGTCTCGAGAAGGACTTAGGGTGTACGATGTGTGAAAGGCTAAGTGAGGGTGCTAGCTGACCATTGGCATCTTCTACTCCAGGTTCGGTTGTTGACTTGGCATTTGATATTTGAATTCTTTTTCGGCGCTTGATTTCGGCCTTGTTCTTGATTCAGACTCAAATTTTTGGTCTAGAATATATCTCGGCTTTTTGCTCTAATTTTTTTATTGAGGTCTTTTTTTTATGAAGATAACTTTGACTTTGGATATTGACATTGTTGGATTGAGCCTTGTTCTTTTGACTCTTTTTCCTTGGATATTGATTTTGGTCATTTCTCTTGATTGAGCTTTTGTCTTTGATCATGGCTCGTACCGTCTTGGATTTTGTTTGCTACCATGGATTTGGGTCATACTAGCACCTTTTGATGCGAAATGGGTTGGTCTTTTTTTTGTAAACAGGTTGTTTATTGTGGGGAATGGGCTTGCCTTCCGTTATGGATCACCAATGAGGGAGACGGTCTGGATTTGTCCTAGAATCTTTTGAGATATTCTCGTACTAAACCGGGGTATAGAAAGGTTTTTATTGCCAGACATGGAATAGGTAAGAAAAGAACGCGGAGTTTCAGGTCCTCTACACTTAGAACGGAACATCATTTAAGTGTACTCATGTTGACTGTCATGTGTTGTTGTTTGTTTTAAAATGTCTCAAATCAATTCTTGTTGTTACAGGAAATGGTAAAGGAAGAGATATGAAGAATATGTGGATTGAGAATTGTATTTTTATTTAAATGAATAGACTCGAAAAGACATGTGACTCGTGGGACAGCCCCCAGGTTGTCACTAGGAATGAAAATGGACACGAAGAAATATACTAGAACAATTGGGGAAAGAAAGCCTAAGACTCGGACTCGGACCCGGACTTTGACTCGATCTTAGATCTTGACTCGTAATCATCGGCCCATGCTTGAACATTTTCTCTTCCAGCAACTGGCTTCGACATCCGGCTTTGAGCATTCACCCATTTAAGCACCTGATCCTCATCATTGGGAAAACTGGAAGGATAATAGTCAAGAAACGTTTTATGGTAAGTGGCATATCTATGAGGATTGCCTAACTTGTCGTGTGAGTTAAAGGTTGAGGGGGACAATTTCCCGCTTTCGATCATATCTTGAATCACATGCTTGAGCTTATAGTACATCTCAGTATCGTGTCCTTTGCCCATGTGATATTGGCAATAAGCATTCTCATCCCGAACCTAGACTTCTTTTCTCGGATCTAGTGTAGGGACCGATAGGCTTCAATATTCGCCGCTCCATGAGTCTATGAAGGGCATCCGTGTATGTAATACCAATGTTGGTAAAATTCCCTAGGGGGTGTATCCTTCTTGTCGAAATCCTTTGTGAGTGATCTTGGAGAGTTGTTAGGTTTTTTTGGCGAAGGCTCCATGAGGTTGCCTTTGTTGATTTTGATTCTTGGATGAGAAGAACTAGAGATACATTTCTCACTTTTTGATTTAGGACTATTAGGTTGAGGGTTTGTCTGGAAACTTTTCATCTTGAGAGGTTGGGCATCAAGCTTCCTACCCATTTCAGCAAACGGGTTCTCCATGTTAGAAAGTCGAGAGTTTAGGCTATCAATGGTGTAACACCCCCATACTCCAAGTGCCTTACCATGACCACTCAGGTATAAGGATACTACCATCTCGGTTACCCGAGGCATGATAATCATAAGACAATAACGAAACAACATTTAATAGTATAACTTTAGTGAAAAGTACAAATGAAGCCAAATCCCAAAATACGGGTACAAGTTCTCAAACCAACTGTCTAATCAACTAAATGTAAAGTTTATTAAATGACTAAGCTACAGCGGAAGACTTCTATCATCGATGTGGCACATCCCAAAGAATCCCATGTGACTCAACTCAAACTCGCTCAATTACGCTCACCATCCCCCGAATGGATCACCGCAGTTTTACAAACAACAACACGAGGTCAAGACTAATCACACAATCTATATATATATATATAACAATATATATAAATATATATATCTCACACCGTCATACACACAATCACATATATATATATATATATATATATATATATATATATATATATATATATATATATATCAACAATCTCAATCTCACACCGTCACACACACAATCACATCCCCCATCAATCTCAATCACCGACCGTCCACACGGACCCGCCGCTGGGGGACCACAGCCGTACCCACCAAATCCCCGCTCCTCATAATGAGCGATAACCCTGTCCATTAATGTGCACATCCCCTTCCGTGGCGGGTTCCACGAAGAGCGAAACTAGGGCGTGAAGCCACTCCCGCAAGTGACCCCACTCACCCGAGGACACGCCTCGAGAACCAGAGACAAACAATCACAATCAACAAACCGTCACAATACAATTACTATATTATTCAATCAACCACAACACATCAACATCACATTATGGGACTAATACTGAGTAGGAAATCCTACCTGGAAAATACAACTATCAGACGGTCTCAACAGCTGTATCAAAAAGCCTCTTCTACAAAACCTCCTCCTATCATACAAACACATAAACACTACCAAATCACAATTTACACAAAACCCCCAAATTCTCATATTAGGGTTTAAACAACTTAAAGGAAATACCATAAAAACGGTACATAGGTCTTACCCTCGACGCAAGGATCTCAACGGTATAACGAACGATGAAAACCGACCTTCCAAACTCCGGGATTTGCTAACAATGCGATTAAAGTGAAGAGCGTACTTTGCTTTCTCTCTTGACAGTAATTTAGGTTTTGAAAAGTGTTTAGAATAATGACGGAAAAGATTATACACCTTAATCGCATAATTAACAAAACCCGAGAAATAACTCCCCGTAAACCGGCTACTCGATCGAGTAGCTAAGGTACTCGATCGAGTGCCCCCTTACTCGATCGAGTATCCCAGTTACTCGATCGAGTACCCAACAGGTCAGAAACTATTTTAAAACGCAACTCACCCTTACTCGACAGAGTAAGGCCTACTCGATAGAGTACCCAGAGACTCATAAATACGGAGTATTACAGTCTTCCCTCCTTAAAAGGAACTTCGTCCCCGAAGTTCAAACCACCACAAAACAAAGATACACCCACAACACTCCCGACTCAACAACCAAAACAAAACTCAACATAAAACATGTTACTAACCCAAACTCATCCCGACAACCATACCGACACAACATACAAAAGGGTACAAAAACTCTTAAAAACTCTTCGCGATCATCTCCTACCCCCCCCCCCCCCTAAAAGAAACAAGGTTACGTCCCCGTAACCATACATACCTGATCAAACAGGAAAGGGTAACGCTCTTTCATAGCTTCCTCTGGTTCCCATGTAGCTTCCTTGGTCTCGTGGTTAGACCAAAGGATCTTAAGCAACACTGTCTCACCACTCCTAGTCTTCCTAACCTTTCGGTCAAGAATCTGCTTAGGCACCTCAAGATATGATAAGGACTCATCTAGCTCTAAGTTCTCTGCCTCTAACACATGTGACGGATCACTCACATACTTCCACCGCATACATGAAACACATTATGCACTCTCTCTAACGCAGCTGGTAAAGCCAGACGATATGCAACTTCCCCAACTCGCTCTAAGATCTCATAAGGCCCGATAAACTTCTAACTCAGCTTGCCTTTCTTCCCAAATCTCATTACCCCACGCATATGAGACACTTTCAGAAGAACCTTGTCCCCAACCTGAAACTCTATATCTCGGCGATGTAGATCTGCATAACTCTTTTGCCTATCCTGAGCTGCTCTCATCCGTTCCCTGATCATCTTAATCAGTTCAACCATCTCATGTAATATCTCTGGTCCTAAAACCACTGCCTCAGCACTATCGTCCCAACAAATCGGACTCCTACATCTCCTCCCATACAAAGCCTCAAACGGTGCCATACCAATACTAGTGTGGTAGCTGTTGTTGTAAGAAAACTCTATCAAATCCAACCTCTGTTCCCAGCTACCACCAAAGTCCATCACACAAGCTCGTAACATATCCTCAAAAGTTTTGATCATTCTCTCAGTCTGACCGTCTGTCGCAGGATGAAATGTTGTACTCATCTTCAAAGTTGTTCCCAACGATTCCTGCAACTCTTTCCAAAACCTTGATATAAATCTCGCATCTCTGTCAGACACTATGTCCTTAGGGACTCCATGTAACTTAAGCACGTTCTTTCGATAGGCCATAGCCAATTGTGCTTTAGTCCATGTATTTTTCATTGGAACAAAGTGAGCTGACTTTGTCAGTCGATCCACTATTACCCAAATCATGTTGTTACCATGTTTACTCCATGGCAAACCCATGATAAAATCCATAGAAATGGACTCCCACTTCCACTCAGGTACCTCTAAAGACTGAATCTTACCCTGTGGTCGTCGCTGTTCCCTTTTAACTTTCTGGCATGTCAAACAACGGGCCACAAACTCTGCTGTTTCTTTCTTCATCCCAGGCCACCAAAACATGTTCTTCAAATCCTTGTATAGCTTGTCACCACCTGGATGTACTGAATATGGTGTACAATGTGCCTCTGTCATGATTGTCTTTTTCAGCTCCTCATCATTAGGGACACACCACCTACCATCGAACCTCAAACTACCATCTGTGTGAATGGAGAATCGAGACACTGTCCCTTTCTCTACTCCAGCTCTCCACTCAACCATCTTAGGATCCAAAGCCTGTTTACCACGAATATCCTCATAAAGATCAAGCTGTACTGTTAAATCTCCCACAGCATCTCTTCTCTGCATCATATGTATACCAAACTTCACTACCTCATCTCTCAACCTCATCAAAGATAGAGCTGTACACAAAGAATGTACACTCTTCCTACTCAAAGCATCTGCAACAACATTGGCCTTCCCTTCATGGTAGATAATTTCCATGTCATAGTCGCCAATCAGCTCCATCCACCTCCTCTGTCTCATGTTCAACTCCTTTTGAGTGAAAATATACTTGAGACTTTTGTGATCAAAAAATACCTTAAAGATTGCTCCATAAAGGTAATGTCTCCATATCTTGAGAGCAAACACCACTGCACCCAACTCCAGATCATGAGTAGGGTAGTTATCCTCATAAGGCTTCAATTGCCTAGAAGCATAGGCAATCACTTTACCGTTCTGCATCAACACACATCCCAACCCATTCTTTGAGGCATCTCGTATAAACCTCAAAGTTCTCGATCCCTTCAGCAATGCTAAGATATGAGCCGTGGTCAAACGCTCCTTTAATGTTTGGAACGCCGTCTCACAACTCTCATCCCAACGAAACCTGTTCTCTTTTCTCATCAACGTTGTCATAGGTCTAGCTATCTTGGAGAAATCTTTCACAAACCGTATGTAGTACCCACTAAACCCGAAAACTCCTAATCTCAAAGAACATTCTTTGGTGCTTCCCACTTTGTCACTGCCTCAATCTTCGCCGGATCCACAGCTACTCCTTCCTTAGAGATCACATGCCCCCAAAAAGCAACTTTCTCTAACCAGAACTCGCACTTGGACAGTTTAGCATACAACTCATGCTCCCTCAAAGTCTGCAACACAATCCTCAGATGCTCCTCATGCTCCTCCTTAGTCTTGGAGTAGACTAAGATGTCATCGATAAACACCACCACAAACTTATCCAAAAACTGTCTGAAGATCTTATTCATCAAATCCATAAACACTTCTTAGGTGTATTAGATAACCCAAACGGCATCACCACATACTCATAATGGCCATACCTCGACGTGAAAGCTGTCTTTGGTATGTCCACCTCTCTAATCTTCACCTGATGGTACCCCGACCTCAAATCAATCTTGGAAAAGACTGATGCACCACTCAACTGATCAAACAAGTCATCTATCCTTGGCAAAGGATACTTGTTCTTCACTGTCACTCGGTTCAGCTCTCTATAATCTATGCACAACCTCAAACTCCCATCTTTCTTCTTCACAAAAAGGACTGGTGCTCCCCACGACGATACACTTGGTCTAATGTATCCCTTCTCTATCAGATCATCTAACTACTTCCTAAGCTCCTCCATCTCCTTAGGACCTATCCGGTACGGTGCCTTAGAGATTGGCCCCGTCCCCGGTTTCAACTCAACTGTGAAATCTATCTCTCTCTTCGGTGGCAACCCCGGAATCTCCTCCGGAAACACATCCTCAAACTCTCTCACCACTGGTATCTGATCAACCGTCGGACTCTCTATCCGGTCATCTCTCACATGGCACAAGATCAAAGGACATCCCTTCCTCAGATAAGACTTCAAAGTAACAGCTGCAATCAACTTAACTTTGGGTTTGACCAGAAACCCACGATAAGACACACTAACACCCTTAGGACCTCTTAAAGACACTTTCTTTTGATGACAGTCTATCTTAGCTTTATACTTTCCCAACCAATCCATCCCAACTATCATCTCAAAACCGCTAAAAGGAAACTCTAGCAAGTCTACAGGTAGATCAACTTGCCCAACTATCATAGGTACATCCCTATATAACCTCCCACATGTTACGAGACTCACCCGAAGGTATAAAAACTTCCTCACTAACGACTCATATACCCTCAAACCCAACCGTTTAACATGACTCAAAGATACAAACGATTGAGATGCCCCCGAATCAAACAAAACAAAGGTATGAATACCGTTAACAAGAAAAGTACCGGTGATAACGTGTGCATCATCTTCACCGCTTTTTTTCCATCATGAACAGACTTTCCATCGGTCTTCCGTCCACCTCCCCGGACAAGTGTTGGGCGATGTGGTCGGCTTAACACCCGACCCTTGATTGTTGTTGTTGTTCGTCGGTGGTTTCGATAAGAATTATCGCCGTTGTGGTTACCTCCACTCGATAGCTCGACTTCCCCGGTTTGCCCATGATCCGGTCGGTCTATTGCTCGCATAGCTCACGCAGTCTCCGGAAAGTTCCAGGTGCACTTGTGCACTCATGTCTCTTGTGGCCTACACCACCACAACTATAGCAGTCACTCCCCAACTACCACTAACACTTCCACGCCCGCCCAAAGGAAGCCCCAACACCGAATCCCGACCCGGAAGAAAACCCTTTTGCT
The DNA here is from genome assembly GCF_048544455.1 of Silene latifolia. Lineage (NCBI taxonomy): Eukaryota > Viridiplantae > Streptophyta > Magnoliopsida > Caryophyllales > Caryophyllaceae > Silene > Silene latifolia. The sequence goes on from NC_133537.1 coordinate 331,555,125, forward strand.
TGATTGTGGTTGCCTTTCTTGTGACTAGATTGGCCTCCACCCTCGCTCCCACCTTTCTTTTCTCACTCACTCTCTCCCCGAGCCATCTCCACCAACCTCTCGGCTCTCCCACCCCCTCTCATAAGCTTCCTTAACATCGCAAGGACTCCCACGGGTAACTTGTCCATGATCTTAGGGGTCAACCCCTCTCAAACCTCGCGCTAGATTCTCCTCACTCAAACCCATATCCTCAAAGATACCTAGACTTCTCATTAAACTGCCTATAGTACTCGGCCACGTACATGTCGATGTCATCTTAAACCCATCGAACTCCTCTCTCAACTTACTCCTCACATGCTCCGGTACGAACTCTTTTCTCATAGCCTTACAAAACTCTTCCCAAGGTATAGCAGGTAAACCTTGGTTCGCATACAACTCCTTAGCACTCATCTTCACCGTATCCCACCACTTGCCACCGCCTCCCTCGGGTAGAACGCAGCTTGTTCTACTCTCATCTCATCGGACAAAGAACCAAATCTAGTATGTTCTCCATCTCTCTATGCCAGTTATCAAGAAGGTTAGGCTCCCCAACCCCCTTGTACTCTTTCGGGTTAAACCTCGCTATATAGAGGCTGATTTTAGAGTGATCAACCTCCTTCTCATTATCCTTATCCTTATCCTATCCCACAGTCTTTAAAGCCTCCGTAAGAGCATCCTGATGCTCCAACATCTTAACGATATCATCTATGTTCATAAGCTCAGCTCTCGCATACAAAGCATTCTTCTTGGGCGGCATCTTGAAACTATATCAGAAAAGGGGTGGATATAAACATACGTACCAAGACCTCAAAACACGAAAGCAACTGCCCAGGACATACTCGATCGAGTTCCCTAATCTACTCGATCGAGTAGCAGGCTACTCGATCGAGTGCCCATCATACTCGATCGAGTGCCCCGACTCCAGACCCAAAACAGACCTTCTGACCTCTAACATACTCGACCGAGTAGCCCGGCTACTCGATCGAGTGACCCCCTACTCAATCGAGTGCCCGAGGTACTCGATCGAGTGCCCAAAAACATGATTCTGGATTCAAATTCGTCAAATACCCACCCGATCAAGTCAGTCCCACTTGATCGAGTCATGCTAACTCAAAAACGCTACCCGCATGTTATATCATATTCCAACATTATAAACAACTTTATAGATCCCAACATTATATCATAACTAAGCATATAATGTTACATAACTTTTCATACAATCAACGAAATAACTCTATCATGTTATTAAACGCCACATAGTAAACATGCATCATGCTTCTCATTCCAACAACAGTTCTATATATCTCATCAATCTTTCTTTCATATTCTCAACTTTCTACTCCCAACATCCAACAATTACACATACGTCATCACATCCACACACAAGCTGACAAACAATGCATACGACCTCGACATACACCCCCCATGTGACCGGTTCAAAATTGTAGGGCAAGTTCGCGACTTCAGGACATCTCCCAAGCCTTTGCATTAGCTCCTACAACCTTTACCCCGGGTTCATTTTAATTGACTCCCTATATTCATTAGATTCACTGGTTACGATTTTCAGATCGTCACTCGATACCATTTGTAACACCCCCATACTCCAAGTGCCTTACCAGGACCACTCAGGTATAAGGATACTACCATCTCGGTTACCCGAGGCATGATAATCATAAGACAATAACGAAACAACATTTAATAGTATAACTTTAGTGAAAAGTACAAATGAAGCAAAATCCCAAATTACGGGTACAAATTCTCAAACCAACTGTCTAATCAACTAAATGTAAAGTTTATTAAACGACTAAGCTACAGCGGAAGACTTCTATCATCGACAGTGGCACATCCCAAAGAATCCCATGTGAGTCAACTCAAACTCGCTCAATTACGCTCACCATCCCCGAATGGATCACCGCAGTTTTACAAACAACAACACGAGGTCGACTAATCACACAATATATATATATCAACAATACGATAAACAGATATCTCACACCGTCACACACACAATCACATCAGTCCCATCAATCTCAATCACCGACTGTCCACTGGACCAGCCCTGCCAGTGGGGGACCGCAGCCGTACCCACCAAATCCCCGCTCCTCATAATGAGCGATTACTCTGTCTATTAATGTGCACATCCCCTTCCGTGGCGGGTTCCATGAAGGGCGAAACTAGGGCGTGAAGCCACTCCCGCAAGTGACCCCACTCAGCCGAGGACACGCCTCGAGAACCAGAGACAAACAATCACAACCAACAAACCGTCACAATACAATTACTATATTATTCAATCAACCACAACACATCAACATCACATTATGGGACTAATACTGAGTAGGAAATCCTACCTGGAAAGCACAACTATCAGACGGTCTCAACAGCTGTATCAAAAAGCCTCTTCTACAAAACCTCCTCCTATCATACAAACACATAAACACTACCAAATCACAATCTACACAAAACCCCCAAATTCCCATATTAGGGTTTAAACAACTTAAAGAAAATACCATAAAAACGGTACATAGGTCTTACCCTCGACGCAAGGATCTCAATGGTATAACGAACGATGAAAACCGACCTTCCAAACTCCGAGATTTGTTAACAATGCGATTAAAGTGAAGAGCGTACTTTGCTTTCTCTCTTGACAGTAATTTAGGTTTTGAAAAGTGTTTAGAACAATGACGAAAAATATTATATACCTTAATCGCATAATTAACAAAACTCGAGAAATAAATCCCCGTAAACCGGCTACTCGATCGAGTAGCTAAGGTACTCGATCGAGTGCCCCCTTACTCGATCGAGTATCCCAGTTACTCGATCGAGTACCCAACAGGTCAAAAACTATTTTAAAACGCAACTCACTCTTACTCGACAGAGTAAGGCCTACTCGATAGAGTACCCAGAGACTCATAAATACGGAGTATTACAAATGGCTCCTTCTATTTTGGAGAATTTATTATTGAAGGTAATAGAAAGCATGAGAATTCCACTTTGGATATCGTCATCTTCAAGCATGTTGATCTCTCTGTCGTCATAAGGATCGAGGAGATGAGAACAGTCTAGAGATGATTCTTCATCATGTTTAATGATATTAGACTTAAGACAGTCGATTTTCTTGGATTTTCCGACAGAAGGTGGCTTAAGAAGCCTGCCCTCTTCGATCATATCTTGGATGGTGTGTTTCAATAGAAAACACTCTTCAATATCATGGCCTCTACCTTGGTGATATAGGCAATATTTGTTGCCCTTCCAGAGGTTCACTTGTTTCTCTAAAGGTGGATCCGGAGTCGGCCCTATTGGATGTAGCTTACCTTGGGTAGAGAGTCTCTTCAAAACATCGGCATAAGACATGCCTAAATCGGTAAGCACCCTTTGATGCCTCCCAGGTTTCCTTTCAGCTGTTTTCGACTTTCTAAGATGATAGTTATTGCAAGAGGTAAGCTTTGGACGACCTAGACTAGAGGTTTCTCTAGGTGGCGTGTTCTTTTCCACCATCCCATTTTCAAGGGTGAGGACGCGAATGCTCAAATTTTCCATTGTAGCTTGAACTCGCAGGACCATGGCATAAACATCTTGGAGAGACACGGTGATTGTGGCTTGAACTACTTCGTGACTTTGCTGACTGACAGAACTCATTGGATTCCTACTTGACAGAAATGACGCGCATTACAACTCGATTCGACATGGGATCACGCATACTAAGGCAACAAACAAAGGATACACAAAGGAAAATATAGGAAGACAAGACGGGATAACTAGACTCTTGACTTGTGAAATAATGAAATGTCGTGAGTGACTTCTCGTGCTTGGACTCATGGTGTTTGACTTTGACCTTAGACTCAAGTGTTGACCTTGATGGAGTAACATTTATATGGTTGACTTTATTGACGGGATTGATGACACATGTTGATTCTAAGACGTGTGTTTTAAGATAGACTTGACTCGAGGTTCGGGTATGTGTGTCCCAAGCGTGTCATTAGGAGAATTTGAGAGACGGATTTTTGGAACGACTCGATGTGTTAGCCTCGAGTGTGTGAGTCGAGGTATGGAAATGTTTAGATCCTTATTGAGTTGGGGTAAGGAGTCCAAAATGACGGCGGGACGCCTTAGGACTTGACTCGAATTTGAAAAGACCCAAATGTAGGAAAATACGGGTTTATAACTTGACAGAGTTCGAACTAGGACATAGTCGGTTTGAACTTTGACTTTAACTTAGCCCAATTGAATTTACATATTTACATTTACATGTTTTGAAAATATTTTGGATAAAACATTTTCGTGTTTTTTTGTTTTTTTTTTAGACTCTGTTTTTGTTTTTTTGTTTTTTTTTTCGGACTTTTTTATTTTACACGGATTTTGAAATGGGTATTAGGCCCGAAGTTTGACTCGACATTTGGATAGAGTTTCGGCTTATTTTGCGCTATTTTGAAAATGTTTACATTTTGAAAAGGATTTTATTTTACAAAATTTCGTCATGGTTTTGTTTACAAAACGGTGATCACATATGATACAAGCATTTATACATGCATTATAACGGTATGTTGAGTGTATTTAAAAGGGTTTTGGTTTAAAGGGTGGGTTGCCATACTGAACAATCAAACCCGGGTCTGTGGAGAGGCCCGTGCCAAACAAGAGTAAGGCCGGTTCCTACTCCATTCCCTCGAGTAGTGAAAACCTTTGATACAAACAGGAGTAATCACCATGGTATGGTTGACGTCAATCGTTATCCATCCTTAGGCCCAAATAAGAATTTGGACTGTCCAGACGGGACGATTGGTCGAATGGGTTGGGTTGGGCCTAGGAAGGCCGAATAAACGATCTAGGAAGACCGAGTTATGAAAACCAACAACTGTCTCGTATAAACTATTCCCTAACCTTGTTCAAGTTTCACCCTTAGCTACACGTAAGTGTATTGTCCCCAGTGGAGTCGCCAAACTATGGACGCGGGCCCACGGGGGTCGCTCGGGAGTGAAAAGCGAGCAAGCTTTGCATTTGTGGAGTCGCCACCAATTTATTGTGGAAAATTGGAAACCGTTCGAATACCTCGTGCCATGTCAAGACACAAAGTAGTGACATGAACACCAAGAACTTGTTACCCTTAGCATTCTATGTCTAGAATGACTCTCGTGGATGCCAATGAACACGGATGTTCATAGAGATCTGGAGTAAGGGGTGAGGGTACGTATTAGGAAGCTCTTTTGATCGAACACCTAATCTCGCCCGCCTCGATAGCTGCCTCTAGTAATGATTAGGGAAAATCGTCTATACTCGATATGTTGAAGGTTATATGCATGCAATGCAACATCCAATGTTTTAATCCTAGCATGTGAAGAATTAAACTAAGTCGGTGAACATGTAATTTTAGCATACAATTAGGTCAAAGTAGGGATTTAGGTTGATTACATGTGAAGACATACAAACAATATGATAAAGAATACAATAAAAATACAATAAAGAAAATTACAATAATTACAACGGGTTACTTGATTTAAGTCGAAAATACATTTAGAACGGATGATTTTAGAAAAGAAAAGGGAAAATAAATAAACGAACAGATTATTAGTGATAATACGATTAATAGTTAATTAAATACGTAAGCTAATAATTAGGTCAAATCAGGAACGGGAGTTCAGAGACAGAACTCAACCCGGAACAGGCGCAGCAGCGCTGCGTCCCTTAGAAGAGGCGCAGCAGTCGCTGCGTCTGTTCCTGAGTTCAATTCTGGCTATGAAGCCGGAATTGCAAATCGTTAATGTTCATTGGTGATTTTAATGCTTGCTTATTATTTGACTCGGATAGAAGTGATTTAACATATTATTTACATGCAAATTAGTCATAAAAACGATAAAACATGGACTCAAATTAATTAGAACAAATTAATTACAAGATTAATTATGAGATTAACAATGAATTAAATTAAATAAGGTTAATTAGATTCATTAATGCTAAACTAAATTACTGATAAGGACGATAAATAACAGATGAAAATATACAAAAGATGAATTTCAGAGACTTTATAGTGATGAATCGAATATCTAAAACCCGGATTTGATTTTAATGACGAAAACCCGAAAATATGAGTTATAATGGATTTAAGTCGGGAATTAATAGATGATAAATTATTAATGATTTACATGACAAGAATAATCATACTGAAATTATCTTAAGAAATAAGAACAAGCAAAGACGAAACCAGAATAAATAGACGAACAAAAGAGAAGGAAGAAGAAGGAAGGCGCGGCTGAATCTTGCTCCCCTTCGAAGAGGCGCAGAGATCTTTGCTCCCTTCAAGAGGCGCGCGATTGCTTTGCGTTCCTTCTCGACGTTTGTCTCCTGTTAATTCGTAAAAAGGGTTTGAAATAAGGTTTTGTAAATCGGTTTTGAATGTGCTTTCGACGTAAACCTTATAATAATGATTACAAAAATAAAGTACAATAACAAAAGATGGGATTTACACCCTCGGACTTACATGTTTGACGAAACGAGATTAACTAAGTTAACGTTTAGTGATGCTTGACTCGAATGTACGACGAAAGTGCCCTCTAAGAGGAAAACGAACAGAATTGATTAAGTTGATTGATGTGGAGTTGGTCAAATTGGTCTGTCATGCAAAACGAGGCTGGTACTCAGAAAGATTTGAGCTTACGAAGTCGAAAGTTCAAGCACGTAGACGCCAAAAACCAAGAGCGTGGTCTAGAATGCAAAGGGAGAAGAGAAGGGCGGACACTCGCGTGAGAAATATGTGAGACCTAAGGTCTCTATTTATGCTAATCACATGGAGGAATTAGGGTTTCAGAGAAACTTTGGAAGTGAATCTCGAAAAGATTTGAAAATACGCAGAAGGAATCGGGAAGAGGCGCGGCAGCCATCTGCGTCTCTTGGAAGAGGCGCAGCACCCGCTGCGTCCTTTCCCAAGTGGTTTCCTCCTGCGGAAGAAAGATTTTCCGCGTTTCTATTATGGAATTGCGGTTGATCTCAATTTCCTTAATATTTATAAAATATTTTCGGGATATAATTTACCAAAGAGATTAAAAGAGTGAAAATATGGAATAGAAATATCCGGAACATTCCAGAATATTCTGACTCGGCATTTTAAACTGTTATTAGAAAATGAAGATGGTTTTTGACCCGGACTCCAAATGTATTCTAATTACTGTCAAAATGACCGTATCGGCGCGTAGATAACGACTATGAGGTAGACACAAGTGTTTGAGCTATCACTTGACGATAAACTTACGAACTGTCATAAATCATTTCATGTACCAAACATGCGGCCCAATCATCACCGGGTGGTTTGCGGGAGGTGCAGAAATGAGGTATCTACACCTACACATCGACTGATCTGTGACCTTAGCTGCAATTAACTGACATTCATTGATGAACCGACAATCCTAGTTTTCCTTTCTCTCTTATTAATTCCTCTTAACCTTTTCTCTTGCCTTAATCTCATTGGTTTAGTTAAATCAATTCAAACCCCCATCCGGTGACTTTAGACAGACTAAATTGACAAGTAGATAGTGATCACCTCCATGTGGAGATCGACCCTACTTACCGCTGACTTCTGTTAGTAGTACTTAGGTATTTATTTTTGGTACTTAAACGACAGGTATCACTAGCCCAAAAGCGTCATATCAAACCTGCTCAACAACTGATCACCATCCCCGAATGGATTACCACAGTTTTACAAAACAACAACGGGGTTAGTACTAATTACACGATAGAAATCAATATGAAACAAATGCCAAACCACAAACAACACATCAATCCCCTGTCTCCATCCTCAATCTCCACATAACTGACTACACACTAAAGTGTGTAGCCCTGCCAGAGTATCTATCGCAACAGATACTCCACACCGCCGGTGGGGGACCGTAACCGTTCCCACCTAAGCCCCGCTCATCTCCATCGAGCGATAAACCCATGTTCATTAATGTGCACATCCCTTCTGTGACGGGTTCCACAGAAAAAGAATCAAGAGCGTGAAGCCACTCCCTCAAGTGACTCCACTCAGCCAGGGACGCACCCCGAATATCACAGACAGATACAACAACAATCAACGATATTAATCAACAACCGTCACAACACCAGCAGTATGATAAATCAACGATAACAATAGAACCACCACACACATATGTAATTAATACCGAGTAGGGAAACCCTACCTGGAAAGCAACCACAGAAATAGACGATCTAGCAGATGTCTCAAAATCTCTCCTCTACGAATCCTCCTCCTATACATGCATATTCATACAATTACTACCTTAACAAAACCAATCATAAAAACTCCCCAAATCCCAAATTAGGGTGTAACCAACATTAACCAAATGCTATAAAAATGATACGTAGAACTTACCCTTGACGCAAGGATCACAACGGTATAAAGAACAAAGGAAACCGACACCTCTAGCTCCGGGATTTGCCAATAATGCGAATGAATCAAACAATGTAACTTGCAATCTCTCGTTTTTGTGTTTTTAGGTTTGTAAAAGTGTTTAGGAAAAAGATGACAGAGTATTATATATTAATCCGCATTATTAACAAAACCCGTCGCAAATCACCCGATAACCGACTTACTCGATCGAGTAAGCCAAGTACTCGATCGAGTGCCCCTTACTCGATCGAGTGCCAAGGCTACTCGATCGAGTACCCTACAGGCAGACTACTATTTATTAAACCAAACGTACTTACTCGACAGAGTAAGCCCCACTCGATAGAGTACCCAGAGACTCATAAAACCGTAGTATTACATCGGTATTATGATTTCCATCAAAAAATATTAGTAAATCTTATGAAGAATTTTAATAAATAAGTTTGATGTAGCCTTAATATTAACCAATATAAAAATGACATGTGAATTAAAATTAGATATTCTAAGTAGCCTTTTAACTATATTGTATTTTTTTATATTTTTTTTTTACAAAACAGAGTTATAAAAAAAACAATTTACTAAGATCCTCTAAATTCGAATTAAAAACTAAAAATGTTTTGTTTTTATATCAAGTGAGACAATTACGTACCAAATAAGTTTTAATATCATTAGAACATGGTTCAAGGACGGATATCAAGTTTTTGTTCAACTAAATCCTTCTGTTGCCTACACATTTCCCATGTAGTTTGTTTTTTAACACACTATGTTAATATTATGAGAAGAGAAAGGAAGCATCACCTACAAAAATAGAATAAGAAACAAACATACATTTAATGATAATTCAATTAATCTTGTAAGAGGGTTTACATAAAATAATATAAAATAAATCTACCACAAAAAGCGATATTAGTGGATAAATTACAAAAAACTGTGCATTTTACAATAAGCTTATATAAATTACACAAACAAAACTTTTAGAACATACCTTATGTATAACGTAATTACCTGCACAATCCAACTTTGCAATAATAAGAAAATTGTATCATTCCATCTGCAAAAATAAATCAAGGTGAGAAATACAAATTGACATCAATAAAAGTTATTTAAACAACACCAAATAAAACACAAATCTTATGTATGATATAACTTTATTTTTTTCACAAATGCAAATGGTTAATAAAAATTATATGCAATGGAAAGTTTCAATAACATATGAATATGCCAAAAGGTTAGAAAAAGAGGGCAAAAAATAAAAGTGCTTATTTTAAAGACTTTACTTATATTAACTTAGCATCAAATAAGGAGTTAAATTTTAGGGGGAGAAAAGAATCATCAAAAAAGGAAAAGGAAGAGCTGAAGAGAAAATGAAGAGTTAGAGATGAATAAGGGGTCATAAACGTGATAATAAGTATTTTATCTTAATTCTATGAATGAATATTATTAATTAGTCACATATTATCAAATGAAAGTTTCTTAGTGATTCTACGTTGTCGCATGTCTTATACATATGCTCAAGGTAGCCTTTTTATATTATTGTATATATATGACATGTAGATTATGATAGGTAATTTAGCATGCCTTTAAGTTAGATATATAGATTTTGTATTTAGATTATAGAGTTATTGATTTTACATACATAAATATGGAGCAATGAGAAATGTAATGTAAAAGGTTTGCATGAGAGTGGTTTATAAATTATCTTATGAAATTAAAATAAGACATATAGTTGATGGTTGATAGTTTGACTTACTTTTTAATTATATTTATAGATTATTATTATTATTAAATCCACTTTGCATAAGAGTGATTTAAAAATTATCCTATGAAATTAAAATTATCTAAATTTAGTTTTTTACCATTAATTATGAGAGTAACTTTTAAATGTGGAATTGATAATTTTTTTTTTTCATGTGTACCACTATGCTAGTATTTCCACGTGGACTATATTTTGCCACGTCACAATTAATTATTATCATGTCACATTTATCTACGTGACGTTTAATGTCTAGCCTTTTAATAATATTTATAGATATAAATACACTCTCGTCATGGTCCATTCCTAAACATAGCCTAATAGCTTGGATCTATCAACATAGGAGTATGAACACTAATGGTAAATTACATCTTTAATATAGCGAAGTAGATACATGCCTACATAAAACATTCAAGAAACTATTTACCACCTTTTTTTGCTTGCTCTTATTACAATGTTCATGATTATGAAGGAACTTGGAGATTGGCTTCGAGTATCTCTGCCCAAGCAAGATATCCTCCATTGGAGACTGACCAGGGGGTCCTCACTCATCAGACGAGATCTAATCAACTCCACGATCAATGCGTGCATTTACCATGTGTGGCACCAAAGAAATCTGAGTAAGTTTGAACATACAATCCTCCGACTTTGAACATCTTAATTATCAACGAGATTTTAATCTCCTCGGACAAACTTTTAAGGGTAGGGATTTTGAGATCGGAGATGGATAACGAGATTATTGAAGAAATGAGGAAGGTTGAAGGAGATAGGAATTCAATCGTTTGTTTTGGTTTGTTTTTGTTTGTCGGTTTGTTTTTGAGAGAATGGGCTTGTTCCTTTCTCAGAATGGAGATTGGCCCAACTCTTTTAGAGTGGTGCTAATTCTTGTAATGGGGACGGTTTTTTTGATCTAATAAAACTTACATTTCATCAAAAAAAAAAATACACTCTCGTCATTTATATACCTAATTACCTACTAATATATATTTGCCGTCACTTTTATATACACACAATGCATTCCCCTAACTTTAATTTCATCTTTAATAAGCACATCAAACATGCCTACATAAAACATTCACATCTATTTATTTCAATCTATTTTTGGGTAGATCTCTCTTATTTTCACTTGGTTCATGATTTTTTTACTAATTGATCTCAGGTATAGTGCTTAATTAAAAGTCCAAATTTGATCATCATACAATTGTTCATTTTGTTTTTATAATTTTTGCTGCAAGAATTATAAATATTCAATTAAACTATTTTTTTTCCAATTAAATTTTTATAATGCATTAGGAATGTGGCTAATATGACTTTGAATTTTTTTTTTCTATCAACATTTTAATTCTCAAACTTGTGATTTTTTTTTATTGATGTTGATCTTGAAATCATGGCAATTTAAATTTAATAATCAGTACCATTATTGAATTTTTTTAAGTGGCAACAATTTTTTCATATTAATCTTGCAAATATTTTTGTTATAATTGCACGAGGTTGTTTGTGAAAAAATGGTCCAAATATTTTTTACTTTTTAAGTTACAACTCCAATTTTGAGGTGATTGTTTTTTTTATTTGCTTTTGTATATTTCAAGTGCTCGAAATTCACTAATCGATTTAATAATTATTTCAATGTTTATTAATTTTTGAATTTATTATATTTTTATTTAATATACGCCAAGATCTTGTTTAAATTATCCAAGTATAAATTATAAATGTTTATTGTTATTGTTAACTTATTGATGTGTTAAGAGTGTTTATTTACCATGATAAATTCATTTTTAGAGAAAAGAATTGTTGCTCTCAAGTTAGTTTATATCAATGTTGAATTACCTTAATTTTTGTTTTTATAATTTACAACTTATATATTATTAACTAAATGATGTCTTTAATACTCCGTATATTATTAATTGTTTGATGTATTTTGTAATTTGGATTGATATAAAATCAATCTAAATTAAATATTGAAAAAGTGATATGGTATAAAAAAATAAAAAATAAAAAACAAACATATGAATGAAAATTTTTAGTAACGAACAAAAACTACGTGTGCTAGTTAAGTATTTTACAAATAATCTTTTTATTTTTTCAACTGGGCCCACCACTATTACTAAAGGAATGGAGTTGTATTTGATGACGTGGGTGAAAGAGAATGCAAGAAATGTTCTTACTTTTATAAAGATAAGATTTGCTACTCCATTTACGCATTTGTTTTTGTCTTATCTATGAAAGTGGTAGTTATTTGACCCGTCGTAAACTTAAGATGAATATTACCCGTCTTAAATTAAGTGTTATCTTGAATAGTCATGTGAGATCTTGTTTAAATTGTGTTACCGAGTACATTTTTAGTATCAAATTTTTATCATTTTTATTAATATGTAATTAAAGATATGAACAAAAGAAAACGAGGATTGATACACATGTACTCCCTCTCATCCACTATTTTCTTCCCATTTGAAGTGGGCACGGAGATTAAGGGTGGAGAATATAATATTGATAAAGATATGAGTGGGGTTTGGTAATTGGAGAGAGGTATGAATAATTAGGATTAAATATTAATAAAGGAGATGGGTGGGGTTTGGTTATTGAAGAGAGGTAGGAATAATTAGAATTAAATATTAATAAAGGATATAGTGGAGTTTGATGAGTGGGGAGAGGTAGGAGTATAATATTAATAAAAACTTTCTCAAAAAAAAAAGGGAAGAAAACCTAAATAATCCGTTTTAGGAAATAGAGAAGAAAAGAGTGGATGGGAGGGAGTATAAAGTAAATGTATAGAATTTAATGGAAGGTGGAAAATATATGTTAGAGTTGAAATACATATTATCCTAAATAGAATTTCGGGTTTTCACATTAGCAAGTCCAATGGTGTAGCTTAGAGACTTAATTGCAATTTCTTAAAATTACAAGCTACTAGTTTGAATGCCCGTGCGTTGCAACGGGGTAATAAACTTATTTATAATGCAAAAAAAAAAACGTTATAAGGGTTTAATGTTTATATTCTATGTCTAATGATTGGTTTACATATTATTAAAATATCTCTTTCAAAAAATTAAAAGATTAATATATACGTGGGTTAACTCTTATGTATAATCATATAATGACCCTACCTTATACTAATCTTTCGATGTGGGACAATTCTATTATTTATATGTAATATATTCACCAAACTTGGATTATTTTTCTGATGTGGGACAATTCTACTATTTATACGTAATATATATTCATCAAACCTGCATTATTTTTCAATGTGGGACAAATAACATACTCAGAATCACACTATCTTTTTTCCACTTAGTTCGACATCCAACCAGATCCCGAATACCGAATACGGACAATTGCTACTCATTATATCTAATAGTTATATTTAAATTTAATAATATGATCAAGTACTCTCCATTTATATTTGTACGTTGTTTTTCTTCAAAAAAAAAATTCATAATTGAGATACGGAAATTTTCCGTGGTACCCCTTAATTTTGTCAGATTTTCCATGTTACCCCTACTTTTAAGAATCTGCCTACGGTACCCTTGAGGTTCCATTTTTTTGCCCATGGTACCCCCTAATGTAAAGGTTATTAAATAAGCGTTAAGTTTGATGGCGTGACAATAAAATAACAATTACAAATAATTCCCCCTTTATTGTTTTATTGGTACGAATATCTCTCTCTTTTAAATGAAAATTTAATTAACTATATCATTATAATATTAGAAATTTCTCATGGTAACTTTGAACTTTGATAGATTACACATGGTACCCCTAATTTTAAGTTTCTACAAATGGTACTCTTGTGTTCACCTTTTTTTTTCTCAGAATACCATTTGACAACTTCCATCATAAGCCCATTACTCTTATGACTTGGGGACGCCTTTTTCTTTTGTTATCTATTACACAAACACTTCATTATCTAATTCCTAAATCCATATTTTATTTAATAAACTAACATTTAATACCTAAATAACAAAACACAAATAGCATGGCATGCTCAATTACTCATCTAGTTACTCATAGGAGTAATCTCGTTATGAAAAAAAGTAAACACAAGGGTATTATATGTAGAAACTTAAAATTAGGGGTATTATGTATAATCTACCAAAATTCGAAGGTATCATGAAAAAATTCCGTTACAATACTGACCATTTTATCGCTCTTTCTCCCACCTAAAAAAATGTTACAACTTTAAAAATTTAACATTTAATTCAAGATTATGTTTAAAATCTCTTATATAATAAGTATACTTTGAGAGATTAATATATTTGGGATGATACCTAAGTTCTAAAGATAAATCCTATTTATAATCATGAGATCACCTCAGCTTATGATAATCTTTTGATGTGGGACAATTCAACTATTTATACGTAGTATATATTTATCACACCTACATTTTTTTTCAATGGGAGACGAATAACATATTTAAAAGTACGCCGTATTTTTTGAACCTAATTTTACATCCAACCCGATTTAATAATAAGTAAATACTATATTATCTATTAATATTCATACATTTGTTTTCTATTTTTTTTTATCATAATAAAAATATGTACAAATGATATGAACCTATACTCTAATGATAGAATTTTTTTTAACACAATTCTAATTATATTATTTAAACGTTGTATATTTACCACACCTACATTATTTTTTTAAATGCGGGACATATAAAATCAATAGATAGAAAATATAATGATATAAACTTTTAAGAGCACTCCAAGACAGTACTTAAGATACTCAAATGATTTTGGGTTGATGCCTAAGTTCCAAGGATGCCTCTTATTTATAATCATGGAATCACCCACCTTATGTTATATTTCGATGTGGGAAAATTCTATTTTTTCTATGTAGTATATTTGTCACACCTATATTATTTTTCAATGTGGGACATATAACATACTATGAAATACACCATCTTTAATATGTGCAAATTATATGAAATCTATACATACTCTAATGATAGCATTTCTTACCATGAATCTAATAATATTATTTTTATAATTTTTTTACCGACATTATTTCTTTAGTTTTGTACTCTGTTAAAGGAGACTACCATTAGTAAAACCTTTAGTTTTGTATTTTTTGATTTTCTTGCTCATGTTCTTAACTCTTTCCCGGGTAGTTCCCAACAATTTCCACTTTATTTTTTATATCATATCGTAGATAATGATTGAAAATCTTAAGAGCTCTTTAAAACAATATTTATGAGACTCAAATTTTTTTGGGTGGATCATAAGTTTCAAATATGCTTCCTATTTATAATCATAGGATCACATCACCTTGTGCTAATCTTTCGATGTGGGACAATTCTACTATTTATATGTAGCATATTCACCGCACCTACGTTATTTTCCAATGTGGGACAAAACATACTAAAAAGTACACAATTTTACATATTACGAAGTACACCATCTTTAATATGTGCAAAGAATATGAAATCTATACTCTAATTATAGCATTTTTTATCACAAAGCTAATTATATTATTTTCATAATTTTTTTAACGATATTTTTTTGCCAAATGAAATGTAAAAGGTTGATATAAAAATTGGAAATATCACTTGAATATAATTTAGGAAATATACATATTATAATAATTAAAAGATTCTCCACTTTATTTTTTACATTAAAAATTATACTTTCCTAAATTGATTTTTGATGATGTGGACGCTCTCAGATCGCTCGAAAAAACTCTCTTTTATATATACTAGATTTAATGCCCGTGCGATGCACGGGCGTATTTGTAATGTGCTAACTTGTATAATAAAGCAGTTGTACAATGTTAAAGTTTATAATTTAAATATTAAAAATTATTGAATATGTGAAAGATCATTTTGAATTTCTCTCGTTAGTTATTCACTTATTCAATCTAACAAAAAATAAGTTTTTTTTTTTAAAAAAAAGTAAAATATTTGAACCATAAAAGAAATGAAAGAATTGTGCTTATAGTTAATTAAGGGCTTTTCTTAATGCATGGTCTCGGAAAACATGTTAAATCAGTAGGACTAAACATAACAATGATTTGTTTTCAAATGAGTTTGCTTGAGAGGTAATCGGTTAAAAGAATCAAACTTCAAGTAGATAAATCTCTAATTTTATTGTTAATACACACAATATTGTTTTCAATGTTCACACTTAATATCATTTACGTTAAAATCAAGAATCAGTCATCGAAACTAAACTATAAATTACCATTAATTTTTTTCATTAAATAAAATAACTTAAAGTTGCATAACCCATACATTTATCATTAATTTATTTTTTTATGACATATCCTAAAATTACGATGAAATAAATTTTGAGACAAATTTACCACTCCCGCTATTAATATTTTACTCTTATTAATGAAACAATAGTAATAACATTTCACTACTTGCCCGTAATCATTGTTACTTTCACAACTCCTGCCGTAATTATTGTTACTGTCACTACTGGCACATTAATATTGATAATTTCACTACTTCCGCCGTAATTATTGTTACTTTCACTATTGTCGCATTAATATTAATTATTTCACTACTCCCGTTGTTGTTTCTACCACTTTCGCTAATCTCGTTGATAATATTATTATTTTTACTATTCAAATGAGTTATTACTATCATATAACTATATCCAATGTTACTATAATTTTTTTCTTTACTGACGAAATTACTTTTACTACTTAAGCATGCAATTTTAAGATGATTCTATATTTATATAAATATATTATATATATGCATTAAATCAAATCGAAACAATTATGCAATATTATATATTATGAAATCTAACTTGAATTATTTATAGGGTAATGTTAAATACAACCTACTGGGTTGTATTTAAGCATTAAATACCTTCTAATTTGGATATTAACTTAGGAATTAAGAACTAAGTTACACATTAACCAATACAATTAATGCTTATATCAATAATTTATTTCCTCTTTTGGTTTCTTAAATACAACCCAGTGGGTTGTATTTATCATTACCCATTGCATAGATTTTAAATTTAATATATAATCTTATGATTATCATAATTAATAGCATAAATGTACATGTTTATACTAACTAATTATTTTATTTTAAGGAAATTAACCATCTTCTACTCTTCTATAAATATTTAGGAAAATTACTAAGCATCTTCTTTCTTTCACTTTCCTTGAAATTGACCAATCTTAATTAATTATTTTATTTTTAGGAAATTGACCATATTAATTAATTATTTTATTTTAAGGAAATTGACCATATTTTAGTCTCTTACAATTTTTTAGGAAAATTACAAAACTTTTATATAATTTAATTTTAACCCAAAATATATAATATTTGCATTGAGATCCCTTAATCGGATCCATCACACGGTGCTAGTGATTTAAAACTATATAGTATAATTAATTTGTATAACTTTATTTAATTACATGGAAGTCCCTTGGTTTCTGGATTTAATATATAGTATTGATTGATATAGCCCTAATAAAGATAAAATTAATGTGTGCCCTTAGGGCACACGTTAGAAAAACCCGATAAGATAAAATTAATTATTAGAAGACTTGTTTTAGCATAAACGTATTTAATACCTTCTTATAATAGTATTTGTCATGCTCAGATGTTCTCCATCTTTCCTTAACTAAGAGATTGTCGTCTCTTTCCCTACTTACAATCACCTGTTACAAAAGAAAGTACCACACACAAATCCACAAAGTAAAAAGTTAGCCTTCATTTATTCAATAATACTTGCAAAATATTATAACTAAAACTTAAAAACAACTACAAATTCTTATTGAATGAGATTATAAGCATGGAATGGAAATTTATCATCAATGATACAAACCTTGTGACGACTTTCGTGTTGTTTCCATCACATTTGGTCTCCATATCTCAACATCCCTAAAAAAAACCAAAAAAATATTTAAATAATTACAGTAAAAAAACTAAATCTATGGAGAAAAAAACTACATGAAAAAATAAAATCATATAACTGAAAATCAAACGTAAATAAAAATTAAATATAATAACAGTAGACTATGTGCAAAAAACAATATTTTACGATTCGTTGAGGACAATATCAAATGGGAAGCTATTTATATCTGATCAAAAATTGAAGAGACATGAGTTGGTTTGAGTTGCATGAGAATTGCTATGACTCTATGACTCCAGATATAAGATAACCGTGTTTCAGTGCCACTATCATTGTTTGTCCCACATTGAACTCTATCTAATTGGGCAAAAAAGATAGATCTTTATCTAAATTAATATATGTTTATTATATTAAATAGTTTTTAGTATTTCGAAAAAGTTGGAAACTCTATAATCGCTCCAAAAAAGCTTCCTTTATTAATATAGATAGATAGATAGATAGATAGATAGATAGATATATAAATTCTACATATATGCATGAATCAAATCGAAAAAATTATGCAATATTATATATTATGGAATCTAACCTGAATTATTTATAACCTACTAATTATATTTTTGTATGTTAAATAATTAATATTTCTATACATCTAATAAACTATAAAGTTTAATAAAATTGCATAGATTTTAAATTTAATATATAATTTTATGATGATGATAATTAATACCATAAGTGTGCATGTTTATACTAATTAATTATTTTATTTTAAAGAAATTGACCGTCTTCTATTCTTCTATAAATATTTAGGAAAATTACCAAGCATCTTAATTAATTATTTTATTTTAAGAAAATTGACCATCTTAGTTAATTATTTTATTTTAAGGAAATTGACCATATTTTAATCTCTTACAAATGTTTAGGAAAATTACCAAGTTTCTATATAATTTAATTTTAACCCAAACTATATAATATTTGCATTGAAATTCCTTAATCGGGTCCATCACACGGTGCTATTGATTTAAAACTATATAGTATAATTAATTTATATAACTTTCTTTAATTACATTGAAGTCCCTTGGTTTCTGGATTTAATATATAGTATTGATATATAGATTTGCTACACACCATTGGAGAAGGCCATGTATAATGGGCTTGCCTTAAGCAACTAGCTTCATTAAGCTAGTTGCTTAAATTGCCCCACTATACAAAACAACCAATAGGAAAATTAGTTCCGTAAATTAGGTTTGATTTATTTTTAACTAGATTTTGTGCCCGTGCGTTGCACGGGTTATAATATTGGTTCACCTCTAATTATTATTTTATTTTAATTTTATAATTTTTATTTTAAATAATTGTAATTATCTAATCAAAACTAACTTATCCAGATAATTAATAATTGCATTAGCAATAATTATATTAAATCCAATTTTATTTAGCCTTGAATTTCATGCGTTTTGTCTAATTAGAGGTCGTTTGGTTACCCACTAAATAACACAGGAATTTAAATTCATGTGAATTGCAAAATTGACTTATTGTTTGGTTACCCCAATTCATATGAATTGGGAGTTCCCATGAATTCCAATTCCTCCATAATGGAGGAAGTGGCTTACCTAGGTCCCCCTAGGTAAGTGAGAATGCCTACATGAATTGCACTTCCTACATGGCAACCAAACAATATTTACTAATTTACGTGAATTCTAAAATCACGCGTTTTATAACTCCCTAGACAATACGAATTCCTACATGCAACCAAACGACTCCTTATAATTATTAACATGCCATAAAAAAATGAATCATACTTTAATTTAAAGATACCAACTATATTATTATCAACAAAATTTGTGAAATTTCCACAGCTAAGTTTAACATTGAAATTAAATTCTTTATATAGTGTATTTAGAATCTATCTATTTCTCTAAAATTAGAATTTATGAGTTAAAAGATAAGAGTCCACAATTAACGATTTAGTCAAGTCATTAAACGTCTCGACCTGCTTTTTCCCTCTCAAGAAAACTTCTGTGTCAACCGATATCTTCATGTACCCATCAAACTCAACCGGAGCCCCATTATTAAGCTTGGTGGTATCCGAGTTCCACTCACTGTTTTCGGCCCACAAATCTTTATACTCGTCTAGAAAATGAGTAGTGTACTTGTCTTTCAACGGGTCGAAGAATGACGTGTCATGCTCGTCTGTGGCAATATACAGGTTCCTCCCTTTTTCGATCTTGTCCTTAAGAGTGGTCAAAAGGGCATTGGGGGAAGTGTCTCGGTCAAGATTAGGCCACATTTCTTTGTTCATTGCCTTCTCGCCTCTCACGACATGAACAACATCATAATCCCAGTTCAACCTTGCTGCAATCGCTGAAACAATGTCCATCAGCCTTCTTGACTTCCACAGCATGTGCCATGGTCTTTGAATAACCGATTCCGCCTCACCTTCACACACGGATTCATTTTAGATCTTACCCCTATATATTTAGGATCATTTCACTTGCAGCTGAATGAAGTGCCCAAGATTATTGGTCCGTTATCGCGTCTCTTTAAGGAGGAAATAATATGGGTTTTATATCCATTTGTGGGACAACATTCCAAGCCCTGATAAAAAAAGTCGATAGCAATCCAAGCCTTTGGGAGAATATAGGAGAAAAGGCTAATCTCAGGATGCTGGTCACCTATCTATGGTCAAGCATAGCAGGTCGAAATGTGTTTAGAGTCATATACTCATATACTGCACTGTCAGGTGCTTCAAGCTTGAACTTTGAGTTGTGTATGCCTGCCTTCTGTTATTTGAATTCATTCCTTATATATACAGCGGGGCATATAGAGTCAAAACTCTTTAGTTTATTGTCTTTACACTTGAAGACTAACACATACATACACCGTATGCAGGAATAATGCGGAATTATCCATGATCGATTGAGCATACAATATTTTAATTAGTTTTCTTGGAATAAGTACTCCAAGTCGTCAATATAATAGTATTAAGGTTTAACCAAGAATATACAAATTGGTTCGCTCGCATGTTCAACTATTAGCAAACGGGGTCGATAAATTAGACGTCAGTAATAATACGGAATCAAGATACAAATTTGGATTATTAGCATGCTCATAATAAATTAAAGCGACCAACTAATATGCCAATGAAGACCGTATAAGATTAATTGAAATAAGAGAGACTAACTTAAATTAATTCACAACATCGACTACACTTATTTTCAAAGTCATTAGTTACTTTACGATAGCAAATTTACCGTTCTCACATTCAAGAACTTACATATTCTACCACTTCAGTTAAAAATAAAACATTATTTAGAAACCGTGCAACGCACGGGCACAAAATCTAGTGACATATATTAAATAGTCTATCATCATTAATTATAATTATAAATTTTAATAAATACAAGTATATAAATTCAACTATAAATTTACTGTATTTCCATGAGGTGGTCTTAATAGAACAAATTAGTCTAATATAATCCATAAGTAAGCCCAAAAGATTCCTATGGGCTGCAACATGAGAATAAAGAAAGGGCTTCACTTTAGTTGGTACTTGGTAATGCATATTTCGCTAGAAAGAACAAGGTCTAGGTTTGTCATGCCAAGCAGAGTTAGCCATGCTGCGCGATGTCTGGCTGCACGAAGCAGAGATCTCAAGACTCCGCTCCTCTTTTTTTGGGCCACTACAAGCGGCCAACGTTGTACAAGAGGCAAAAGGAAATAGAGATCTTTTTAATTCCATCTCACCTTTTTACGTTGTAATACGTTGTTTATATGAGCGCGTTTCTCGTACACTTCCGAATTCATTAATACTGACCCGAGATTAAACTTGAATTTGGTCAGTCCCGGTCACACAAATGAAATTGGTATATACAAAACACCAACAGGTAGGCGGTAGCCTTCTAGCTCAATGTATTTCCTGGCCTCTGAGAAAGTATATATGGGAATACTCCGGTTCAAATGCTTCTTTCATTGGCAATTTTCACATAGAATCTTCTCCGAGTTAATATTAACACAAAATCGTAGTAAAACACAACTGTAAGAACACGGAATAAAGAGTGTAAACAGCTATGGTGAAGGATTGAATAGTGTTGTTATTAGTTGTCATGGCACAGAACATAACTTCACATATGGTGATCGAAGCAGGCGACGCTATACTGAACGTGAAGATTACTCCATTTAAACAGACTCGTGAAGACGTTATGAATACTTAAATTGACAAATAGATCAACCTAATCGGGTGCAAATCGAGTAAACCGGAGTCTGGATCATTTTGGATATGCATGCATTTGGATAAACTCGGTTACTCGGGTAATTTTAGGCTCGATGTATTTTGGATGTGTTGTTATCGATTTATTCAGAGGTAAAATCCGTATAAGCCACAAACATTCATGTAAGATCGGGACTTGTCCAGTAAATTCGAAACTTGAAGGCCCAATCCGGGAAGCATGAACACAGCTTTACAGATCACAGAGCGCATATTTCCCAACAGCCGGAAACTTGAAGAAAAGCATGGAGGATTAGAGATACTCTGGATAAACAGGATGCAACTTGCAGAGAGCTAAATTACAGCATTTACAGGTGCAACTGATCAGCATGGTAGTATGGTTGTGTTATGCCTGCATCAGCTTCCGCATTTCCAGCAGGATCTGGCGCTTGGGCCGGACTGTCCAGGATGCCGCCCTTCGTTTGTTTGATACCAACGCTTCTCCGCCGCCTACTGACGCTGATGCCAAGCCTAACCTATATATACAATTAAGTAATTATGTTTAATAAGAATTATAATCAACCTTAAACACTACATTACTACTTTTTTTTTAATTTCTGTTTTAATCTCTATCTTATTTAAATTTTATCATTAATATTTTTTAATTTATGAGATAAAGTTTCCATGAAAAAAAGTTATCTTTTTAGATTAATATTTAAATAGTCTGTTATTTTTTTAGATTAGTATTATTATTATAATTAGGGTGTTTTAAAAAACTTGGAGTCAATTTTTTTAGATTAGTATTATTATTATTATAATTAGGGTGTTTTAAAAAACTTGGAGTCTCTAGAATTGCCTGAAAAAAGCCTCTTTTATATATATACTAGACTAGATTTTTGATTTATTGGAATTTGTGATTCATGTCAAGCTAGTGTAAAAGGTAGCTAAACCATTGGAAGAGTTTAGTAGCTTAAAATGGTTGTAGCTTAGGATATGACGTGGATTTGTCAAACTAGAAGATATCCGTTTACCATTGGACTTGCTCCAAGAAATTGCAAGCAACAAAAGAGTAATTATTTTCGTTTTAGGTAAAAACAATTAAAATAAATTTTAATTTAGTCGTACCATTATTAAGCTAATTTATTATCGCATATTCCATTCCATATTTACGTTGAGTTAATATTAGGTCACGGGTTAATTCGGAACGGTTCGGCTTGCAACAGCTGCCATTTATCAGTTAAACCTCGGGTCATCTCGGATTCTCGGAGCAGCAAAGAAGGTTGACAGCTGTCACACTTTAAAACATAGACAGAAAAGAGCGTCCCTCGCACGTTATAACAAGTAACAACATGAGACAAACTCCCGTACACATTTTGGAAGTTTCCTTCCCATGACAGTAGGATAATGGACGGAGAATAAGTTAAAATTGCAGCACTAGCTATTGATGATGCACCACGTAAAAGCAGTGGAAAATAAATTGAAAGATTCCGGACAACTAAAGGATAAGGTAAGATTGTGGAGCATAAAAATTGTGAAATAAACATATTGAAATTTGAATATAATGTCGAGTTTGTTACAAGCATGATAAAATCTCATGGGCTGTCATTAATAATACAAAATTAGTTATCTAACCTAATTCAATTATTAAAATTGTCGATCGTGGTACTCGGTATTGTGTAGTATACCTGACAAAGCTAATATTGATTATAGACGAACTTAGAAGAACAATTTAAAAATGACGAATAGGACTCGATTATTTATTATCACAACCTAAACTAACAAAATACAACGAATCGATTCTATCAAAAAACACAAAATCTCATTGAAGGCGACGACGTATCCGTCACTTTTGGAGGATACCATTTCCTCTCACAAATGACCCAAATAGAGGAGAGAGGAAGACGTGAGAGTCTTCCCCACCTCGTCCCACATATCCATTTTGTGAGTGGCATTCACCGTCACTTCTCCCGACCCGTCTTGACAAGACTAATTGCTATGCAAAATGATCCAAACAAACCCACTAAAGTGGGTACAAAAAAGTATGACAAATCAATCCGAGTTTACAAGTTAAACTCAAGCCTCAAATTTTGGATTTGACAAGGTTTGAGCTGAACTCGATCCGAGCTTAAATTTTTGTGTTGAAATCGATCCCGCAAATAAAAATTAAGCTCAAATAGGCTCGAGTACACTCTTACCTTAGCCTCTTGTCAAGTTTCATATTTCGCTTTAGTTGTGTCAATTTTCAATTTTTTTTTTGATGAAATGTGAAAATTATATTAATAATTAAGCAAATGAAGTACATAATCACCAATACAATCAAGCATTAACTACAATTTCCTTGAAATTATACTAAGAATTACATCCAAGGTGTCCATAGCATAAGTTGAAATTTGGATGTCCACTTCCAGTCTTGTCCTCTTCCCTTCACCATGGCTTGAACAGTTTTGACCGCTTAGGATTAAGTAGCTTACCCTCCAAACGTCAAATATTTCGAGCCATCCAAATCTCATAAATCATTGCATATAATAGATGTTATAACAATCTTCTTCTTCATCAATGACCTGCATCTCCACAGACAGCACCATTCCAATATCCCTGTACTAGGAAAAACAACCCCCAACTAGGCAGCCAAAATATTCCAGCAACTAGCACAAAACCTGCAACTATACAACAGGTGAGTATGGTCCTCAGGCTGTGACATACACATAACACAAGTGCCTTCATTGATGATTCCAAATCTGAGCAGTATGTCCTTTGTCATCAGTCTACATTGGATAGCCAACCAGCCTATAAAATAATGCTTGGGAAGATTGAGCATGTTCCAGATAACAGGGTACCAAGAAACTTTAATTTGATCCCCTTGTAACGAAGTATACCCCACAAAGACATTATATCTCCCTGTGTTGGTACTCCATTTGCCATTGCAGTAGGCAGGCTTGAACTGATCTTTGACCTGGCATATTTTCCTCCATGTCCAGCTTGAGCTAGCAGATGGGACATAACACGCCAATTCTGACCTTTGATATACATATGATTGACCCATCTAATCCAAAGATGGTTAGCCTTATCAGCTAACCACCAAATTCCAAAGTTTGTAATTAACAATACCAAGACCACCAAATTTCTTGTCAACACAAACCCTATCCCAAGCCACAGGAGAAGTCTTACGAAAATCTTCAGAGCCACTCCAAAGATAATTCCTACATATTTGCTCAATTTTATCCAACACTGTAGTAGGAATGATGAAAATACGTGACCGAGAAAGTATGGAGTTGTGATAGCACGGCTGAACAAGTACTAGTCGACTGCGTAGCTAAGCTTTCTGGCTCCCCATCCACGAATCCTCAACACCACCTTCTCAACTAATGGGAGCAGTCACCCACAACCATTCTTTTATAGGATATTGGAATACCAAGATACCGAAAGGAAATTACCCTCTCTCTCGAACACCGAAACCCCCAACACATACCGAACATCCTCATTACTCATGCCATTAAAATAAATATCGGACTTCTCACTTTGTTCATAACCACCCAAAAGCAATAGAGAATGTTGCAAAAGCTCTAAGAATAATGCTAATTGAAGCCTTGTCCCCATGTAGAACATTAGAAGATCATCTGCAAAGCACAGATGAGTCAGTCTAAGTGCCCTACAGAGAGGATGATAGTTAAACCCCATAACATTTGTAACCGAAGCCAAGATCCTACTGAGGTACTCCGTGCAAAGAGTAAACAACAGTAGTGACATGGGAACACCTTGTCTAATCTCTCTCTTGCAATATTTCAATATTATCATTGGTTTGTCGTGCGATGGCATGATACATGTCGTCGTCGTGATGTAATCATATCCTTTATGCCCTGACTCGGGCCAAGACATACTTTTACTTGTTCAAATAACAACTAAGGTGAAAATGCGTCAGGAACAACGAATCTCTTTATGATCATACTATTTTGCAAGATTGTCTTTTGTGTATATTTACATCAAAAAGAGTATTTTGAGAGCGAATTTATTGAGTCGCGTCGTGAATTGAACATATGATTACTGATTTACTTGTCAAACGACATTGGATGGTTATGAAATTCAATACCAACTACTACCATGATCGTGTATACGTGCAATAGTGAAGTTATGAGGGTTAGCATGAGCGGATGAGTATCTAGTTCCAAAATTCAAAGAGTGATCGCAAGCACCAAGCAAGGTCTATCCATGGCTTCATCCGATGAGCATGTTTATATGTTTCCCGACTTGAACATCTTTCATAGGCATCTCGAATACTAAAATACTCCGTATCAAATACTTCCGCCATTTCCTATATGTTCAAAGCTCTCGACAACATCGATTTGGAACTTATTGTACGTTCGGACTAATTACAGCGTAAATATTTACCACAATGACGCAATCTATTTCACCCGGTATGTTTAGCTCTTCGTGTCCGTGTGTAATGCGTTTTTCATATTTATGTTACAATACAACTTCAAAAATTTTAAATAATAGATGATTTCGGTCATTTATTTATTTGTAATAGAGAGCCCGTTTATCAAGCTCAAGGAGAAAGAAGCAACATCGATGGTAAAAGTTGGTCCAATACCGAGTCAAAGTACTCAAAATCCAAGCGACGAAGGCAAACGAGTTGTATGGGATGAAAAGGGCCGAACTAAGATTGCTCAAATGTTTGTTTCATACCATATTTAGAGTCGCCTCTAGGGTTTCTATGAGGGCTTCCGTCTATGCTTAGTCGTCGCTTTCTCCTTGCTCCTGAAGGCTGATCTCTTTGATTCTAATCGAGGGGCTCACATTTTTATTTTTCTCACGTTTTCTTCTACTCCTTTCTACAAGTTTTTATTCTTTCGTAGATTTCCTTTATAGTTGAAGTTAGGGCATGGGTGACCAGGTTAGTTCAAAGACAGACAAAGGGAAGAGGGTTATGGATAAAGACGAGGAGACCTTTGCGTGGGGCGTCGGAGGAGTTTGATGGAGGAAGGTCCAGAGAAACATCTACTTGGTGGGGTGTATCCGGTCCTCAAAGGCGATTAATCGAAGGTCGCTATTGATTCGATGATCAAACTGCGGAATACGAAAGGTACGATTACGGGTAACTCGATCGATGTTAAAAATAAAATTTTTGTTTTCGGTTTTGACGAAAAAGATAAAGCGAGAATTATGGAGGGCCAACCATGGCATTTCGATAAATTTATCTGGTGCTTTAATGATCCTTATGATGATGGTAAATTGTCGGATACGCCGCTATTTCTTGTTCGATATGGGCTAGAGTGTATGACTTACCGATTAGGGGAGAGCGAATGGGAAAATATTCGTAGCTAGGGATGCAAACTCGGACATTTTGTTATGGTAGATCGACGCCTTTCCGGAAATTGAACGAGCCATTAGAATTAGGGTTGTTTATGATGTCCTGAAACCCCTAAAGTCAAAGGTTGGGGTGAGAATGCCAACTGGGTTGCGGTAGAGTTTGAAGTGAAATATGAAAGGCTCGATATTCATTCTCACATGGTGCGGCATCCTAGGGCACGGCGAGAAAGATTGTGATGAGGGCCCATATGACGAAGGAGAATTACGATTTTTAGCGAGGCTTTGAGAGCATCTCCTTGAAAGGTGTTCAAAATCGCAACGGAGGTTAAGGCGAAAGGAGCGAGATCCTTAAATGAGGCTTTTGAGAGGGAGAATAAATGAAGGGAAGAATAAGCGGTGGGTAACATAATTGATAAGCTGAAAACCATTGCACTAAAGCTAAAGGGGGGAAGAGTGAAGGAAAGGGAGGAGCAGGCTAATAACATGGTGATGGTGGTTGAGGAAGAGGGCACCGAAAAATGGCGAATGGCCGAATGGGGAAACTAGGGGTGAAACGGAAACATTCAACATAGGGGGAAAAAGGAGGGGATCTTTGGCTGTGGAGGTGTGTGAGACTAGGGTGGTTAATGAGAGGGTAGGAGGGACTGCTGATGTGGAGTGTACGGAGTTTAATCAAGGGGAGGCCATGCAAACAGATGGTGGACTGGTAGAAGGGCAGTCGAAGGGGATGAGTACATGGAGGCATTTGGAGAGAGATCATATTGTGAGGGCAGGGACCGGAATTACAAATCGCTGGGGACGGTGAGTGTAGGAGGGGGGCGAGGGAAGGGGGAGAGGGAGGCGGTGGAAAAGAAACGTAAGAAGGAAGAGGTTGCTGGGACACAGGGGGTAGACAAGCTGGATGATGTAGGGAGTCAAAAAAAGGTTCGATTAATGATAGGTGTAACTTCACCGAGGCGGAGGTTGAGATGACTCGACCACGGCATTATGAAAATTTTGAGCCTTAACTACGGGTGGGCAACCCCGATGCGTCTGAGGCGGACTTCGGGAGCTAATCCGAAGAGAGGCCCCTTCTACGATTTTCTTGTGTGAAACCAAACTTAGTAGTGTAGAAATGATAAAAGGGAAGCGTGTTTTCCTGGATTTTGTTGGTAGAGAGGTGGATAGCGTAGGGGCGTCAGTGTGGCTTAGCTTTTCCGGGGAGGCCGGGAGGTTAATTGTATCTTTAATTGTGCGTCGGTGCACCATATGGACTTTGTGATCGAGGAGAGGTTGCTAAGTGGAGAGTGACGGGCTTCATGGGTGGCTGCGGTTCAAGACCGTCACCTCTCTTGGCAATTATTGAGGCTTCTAGCTCAGTAGTCGGATGAGCCCTGAATTTGTATAGGTGACTATAATGAAATTTTGTTCTTGACGGAAATGAGGGGAGGTGAGAGGGCTCAGTGGCAGATGAACAACTTTAGAGCGGCTGTGGAAGATTATGGATTACGGGACCTTGATTTCGAGGGGTATGATTTTACCTATAATAATGGACAAGAAGGCGATGACAACCGTCAATGTAGGCTGGATAGAGCAATGATGAACGAAACGTGGAGGGACTTGTTTCCGTATGCTAAACTTACACAATTGGATCGAGAATGGTTGGACCATGGTCCACTTAAGGTCAACCTTGATGCGAGAGTAGAAGGGTTTGAAGGACACAAGAAAAAATTCAAGTTTGAGCAAATTTGGGTAGGTGAAGTGGGGTGTGAGGAGACTATAAAAAGGTATAGGATGAGGGGGTCTTCGACTTAACGATACTATCGGTCAATGTGCAATGGAGTCGGGAAATGGAAAGGTTCGAACATAGGCCAAATCTCAAGGATTTGAAGACAAAGAGAGGTATCCTTAAGAGGCTCAATAAGGGTGAGCAATCGAGGGCTCACGATCGAGAACGGAAACGAGTGATAGGGGAGATTGCCGAATTGCTGCGCAAAGAAGAGTCGTATTGGCGACAGAGATTGAGGGCGTTGTGGCTAAAAGATGGCGACAAGAATACTAAATTTTTCCACTGCAAAGCCCAACAACGAAAGCAAAAGAATTTTATTCGTCAAATTGTTGATGAGAATGGTCGAAAGTTCGAAGATAGGGAAGGAATCGAGAGGGCTACATCAAATATTTTGGAGCTCTATTTACATCATCGGGCAACCGTCAATTGAGGATATTTTGGAGGGAGTTTCGGGATGGGTGACACATGAGATGAATGATATCCTGAGAGATTCTTATAAAAGTGAAGAAATAGTAGAAGCGTTGAATCAAATGCATCCTCTCAAAGCCCGGACCGATGGTATGAATGCTCTTTTTTATCAAACATATTGGCATATTGTAGGTCCTTCTGTGGTCCGCATGGCTTTACAAGTGCTTAATGGTGCCCCGTTTCCTGCTGGGCTGAATACTACTCAAATTATCCTTATCCCAAAGAAGAAAGCCCCGGACAAATTGGGAGATTTTCGACCTATTAGCCTATGTAATGTGCTATATAAAATTATTTCAAAAGTCTTGGCTAATAGGTTAAAAATGTTCGTTGGCGAGCTTATATCTGAAAACCAACGCGCTTTCACACCGGGTCGCCTTATCACTGATAATATTTTGATAGCTTTTGAGATGTTCTATTATACGAAAAATTCGAGAGGGGCGGGGGGGCACATGGCGCTGAAGTTGGATATGTCAAAACCTTATGAAAGGGTGGAATGGGATTTCTTAGAGCAGGTCCTTTGTGTGATGGGGATGGACAGGAGGTGGATTCATAGAGTAATGGAGTGTGTGAGAACAGTCTCCTATTCGGTTTTAATTAATAGGACGGAATCTGAGGCTTTTCTCCCGACTAGAGGGTTAAGACAAAGGGACCCGTTGTCACCTTATTTGTTTATCATTTGTCTTTGAAGTCATGTCAAGCATGCTTTGCATTGTGCTATGGAGCGGGCAAAGATTCACGGTATTCGTGTCGCACCTTTAGCTCCGGTTGTGACCCATCCGTTGTTTGTGGACGACGTATAATTTTTTTAAGGCCAATGTACGGAAGCTTGCACGGTAAGGGATATCCCGAGAAGGTATGAAGTTGCGTCGGGCGGTCGATCAATATAGATAAGACAACCATATCGTTCAGCAAGGGAACCAAGGCTTTTCGCAAGGAGGGAGTGATCGGTGCTTTAGGGGTCGAGGAAGTGGAAGTGCAGGAAAAATATTTGGGGCTCCCTACGATAATAGGCGATCGAAAAAGTCCTTACTAACATTATCTAGGATAAACTAAGCAAGCAACTTCAAGGGTGGAGAGGGATGCTCTTTAGTAAGGCGGGAAAAGAGACATTGATTAAGGCGGTTGCTCAGGCTATGCCCACCTATGCCATGAGTGTGTTCAAAATCCCGACGATATTCTGTGACGAACTACGCTCTATGGTGTCGGCTTTTTGGTGGGGATCGGACAATGGGAGGAGGAAAATGCCGTGGGTGGCGTGGAGTAAAATGTGCAAGCCAAAGTGTCGTGGAGGGTTGGATTTTCGAGATTTCGCTAAGTTCAATAAAGCTCTCTTAGGAAAACAAGATTGGAGACTAATGACAAATGATACTTGCCTTATGGCTCGAGTTCTCAAAGGGAAATATTTCGGGGATCGTTCTTTTGTGGACGCGGAACTCGGTCACAACCCGAGCTATACTTGGAGAAGGATTTAGGAAGCTAGCAAGGTTGTTATGCGAGGAGGGAGACGGCGAATTGGGGATGGTTGGAGCACTTCGGTGTGGTCGGATCCTTGGATCCCGAAGACTCAATCTCGACGTGTCATTTCTCCTAGGCTGGGTAACGATGTGGAGATGAAAGTAGCCCACCTGTTGCGTGATGATGGCTTGGGCTGGGATCGACAGAAGGTGAGCTCACTGTTTCTACCCTTCGAACCGGAGAGAGTTTATAATATTCGCATTAGTGCAACGAGACCAGTAAACGATTGCTGTTGGGATTTTGAGAAGGATGGTGAATATTCTGTTCGCTCGGCCTATAAATTACTTGTTGATGATGATGGCGGGATAGAATAGTCGGACTTCGCTCGAGATAAATGGCTTTGGAGCAAGATATGAAAACTGCCCGTTCTTCCCCGTATCAAGGTGTTTTTCTGGCAATTATGTCACGACAGTTTAGCTACAAAGGCGAATATCGCTAATAGGCTAACTGGGCATGACATGTGTTGTCCGTTTTGTCATAATAATATGGAGACTTGTCTCCATATTTTTCGGGACTGTGGGTGGGTGGAGGGATTCTGGGAGGGATTGGGTTTGGAGGTGTCGGTGGAAGGTGGGGGAGAGAGGGTGAGGGAGTGGGTGGAGACCACCTTGAAGGAGATGCGAGAGGAGAGTTGTGTAGAATTCATGGTAGGATGTTGGGCGCTGTGGGAACGGAGGAACAAGTTCATCTTTGAGGGTGTAAGGGGAGAGCTAAACACGGTGATTACTCGAGTGAGACTGTTGGGTGAGATGAGGGCGGATAACGAGAGGGAGATGTACTGTTGCGTGGGAGATGGGTCGAAGGCGAAAACAGGGGAAATGAGGGCGGTGGAGGAGTAAGGGATACACCCTACTACTAAGAGAATAAAAATTCTCTTAGTTTTCCCTCCAAAAAGCATCTACCTAAATTAGGAAATAAATATCATAAAATTATCTTTTCAATAAATATGTTTTAATAATTATAAGGATAAATTGTTACTTAATACCTAATAAAACACACTTTTTACAAATTAGTACCTAATATAACGAAATTTAAAACTTAATACCTAGAAAACAGTTACTTTTTACGGATTGATACCTAAAAGCAAATCCGTCACCTATATTTGTCAGATTTCATCGAGAATGCTTTTTTTCCTCCAAAATCACTTAAACCTTTGTTTTTTATTCCTAAAATGCCCTCTGTTTTATTTCTTTCCACACAAATTAAAACTCTACCTCTTCTAAATCCTTCCCTCTTTACTACAAAAATTAAACCCACAATTCCTTTCTCTGCTACTTCTTCTACAACTTTTGTCTTTCATCTTTTATAATTAACCTTAGTTTTCGCCCACTTTAAAAAATCCACAAAAATTTTGTACAAGCTAACCCACCACAAATGCACCGCATTCATATAAAAACAATATATGAACCCGAAATCGAAACAATGGCGACACTAACACCGATTTCCCCTCGGAGTCTCCGTCTCCCGCAAATCTTCCGACGAATCAACCGCCACCTCTACTGCTGACTCAGCATCCTCCTCCCCTTCTTCTTCATGTTACTTATCAGAGTGTTCACTCGACGACGACGAGTTCATCGACCTAGAACTCGGCGCAGACATCGGCGACACGGCGGAGGTGGAATGTGGGAAAGTGAGTGTGGATTTAATTTTTGTAGTAAAGAGGGAAGGATTTAGAAGAGGTAGAGTTTTAATTTGTGTGGAAAGAAACAAAACAGAGGGCATTTTAGGAATAAAAAGCAAAGATTTAAGTGATTTTGGAGGGAAAAAAGCATTCTCGATGAAATCTGACAAATATAGGTGACGGATTTGCTTTTAGGTATCAATCTGTAAAAAGTAACTGTTTTCTAGGTATTAAGTTTTAAATTTCGTTATATTAGGTACTAATTTGTAAAAAGTTTGTTTTATTAGGTATTAAGTAACAATTTATCCTAATTATAACTCTAATATTTTTATTAAATTCATAATTTTTATTTTTTCATTAAAATTAAATAAAGTTAGTATTAAATTATACATTAAAAGTTGTTAAATTTTTCAATAATGCAATAATTATTATTTTAGAGAATCACTTGACATCCCCTTTTTACTAAAAAGAAATAACAAATCTCAAACTTTTTCCGCCTAAGTTTACCGCCTAAGTCGCTAACTACTACTTACAGTACTTAGTATATTTCTCTAATTAACTATTCCCCTAATTAATTTTAAGAGTAAATTATCAATTACACTCACGCTTAATCCACCTTTTTACATTTACTCCTATCTTAATTTTTTTTTTTTTTTTAAATTACACCCAAATTAATAACTCAGGTTATATTTTGCACCCAATGGCATTTTCAAGTGAAATTTTT
Source organism: Silene latifolia (assembly GCF_048544455.1). Classification (NCBI taxonomy): domain Eukaryota; kingdom Viridiplantae; phylum Streptophyta; class Magnoliopsida; order Caryophyllales; family Caryophyllaceae; genus Silene; species Silene latifolia. The sequence goes on from NC_133537.1 coordinate 331,588,685, forward strand.
TTATGAAATGACGAATTTGCCTCCGCGATTATAAGTTTCCGTTTGGCTTTTGATTTTTCATTTACTTCCCCTCTTTTCACTTGTTTAACCTAATTTATCCCAAAATTTTCCCCCAAAAATCCCCCTATAAAAATTCTCCCAAATTTCCGTCATAATATCTTTTTTTTTTTTTTGAAACCCAAAGTGGGTAAAATCATTACTTGAAACAAGCAAAGCTTGACTACCGCGAATCGATCGATCCACACAGTTTTACCAACTACACCCGGTGACACATGCGCGAGAGCATGAGCAACCTCATTGTTCACCCTATTAATATGAGACCAAACTACATTAACAAACGAAGAACAAATACGGAAAATATCGTCATAATATCTTAATCATTGAGATTTGAGAGATTGTTGATCTATCACCACTATCACTTTAGTAATTTATGTAAGTTGTCCTTCTATTTCTTCTTTCTAATTTGTTTTATTGTTTGATTTACGCTACTTGATAATGTTGTGTTTATAATTTCTAGCTATTGAGTTAAGTTAGTTTTGATGATCCTAATTTACGGTTTTCAATTTACTAGCCATTAAATTTGGTTAAATTTGTTAACTCTAATTTCTCAGTTAATTTATGGGTTTTGATTTTCCGTGTTTTATATTTGAAATTTATGGGTATTGTATTTGAAATTTCCGGGTTTTGCATATTTGTACCTTAAATTAGGTTTTTCCATCTTTGAATTTCTCCATTATCATTAACCACCAGGATATACTTACCCAACATAGCCATATTCCAAAGTTTGCAATTAACAATACCAAGACCACCAAATTTCTTGTCAACACAAACTCTATCCCAAGCCACAGGAGAAGTCTAACGAAAATCTTCAGAGCCACTCCAAAGATAATTCCTATAGATTTGCTCAATTTATCCAACAATTTAGTAAGAATGATGAAAATACGTGACCGAGAAACTATGGAGTTGTGATAGCACGGCTGAACAAGTACTAGCCCGACCTGCATAGCTAAGCTTTCTGGCTCCCCATCCACGAATCCTCAACACCACCTTCTCAACTAATCTGGAACAGTCACCCACAACCATTCTTTTATAGGATATTGGAATACCAAGATACCTGAAAGGAATTTACCCCTCTCTCGAACACCGAAACCCTAACACATACTGAACATCCTCATTACTCATGCCATTAAAATAAATATCAAACTTCTCACTGTTCATAACCAGTCCTGAAGCAATAGAGAATGTTGCAAAAGCTCTAAGAATAATGCTAATTGAAGCCTTGTCCCTCTGCAGAGACATTAGAAATCATCTGCAGCACGGATGAGTCGGTCTAAGTGCTCTACAGAGAGGATGATAGTTAAACCCCATAAAATTTGTAACCGAAGCCAAGATCCTACTGAGGTACTCTGTGCAAAGAGTAAACAACAATGGTGACATGGGATCACCTTGTCTAATCGCTCTCTTGCAATATTTCATTATTATCATTGGTTTGTCGTGCGATGGCATGATACATGTCGTCGTCGTGATGTACTCATATCCCTTATGCCCCAACTCGGGCCAAGACATACTTTTACTTGTTCAAATAACAATTAAGGTGAAGATGCGTCAAGAACAACGAATCTCTTTGTGATCATACTATTTTGCAAGATTGTCTTTTGTGTATATTTACATCAAAAAGAGTATTTTGAGAGCGAATTTATTGAGTCGCGTCGTAAATTGAACATATGATTACTGATTTACTGGTCAAACGACATTGGATGGTTATGAAATTCAATACCAACTACTACCATGATCGTGTATACGTGTAATAGTGAAGTTAAGGGGGGTTAGCATGGGAGGATGAGTATCTAGTTCCAAAATTCAAAGAGTGACTGCAAGCACCAAGCAAGGTCTATCCCTGGCTTCATCCGAGGAGCACGTTTATATGTTTCCTGACTTGAACATCTTTCATAGGCATCTGCAATACTAAAATACTCCGTATCAAATACTTTCGCCATTTCCTATATGTTCAAAGCTCCCGAAAACATCGACTGGAACTTATTGTACATTCAGACTAATTACCGACGTAAATATTTACCACAATGATGCAATCTATTTCACCCGGTATGTTTAGCACTTCGTGTCCTTGGTAATGCGTGTTTCATATTTATGTTACAATCAACTTCAAAAATTTTAAATAATAGACAGATTTCGGTCATTTATTTATTCGCAATAGAGTGCCCGTTTATCAAGCTCAAGGAGAAAGAAGCAACATCTCAGAATAACAACCGGATTTTCCGGACTTAATAATAAAGTCTAAAATAGGAAACAATGGAAGACAAAATACATATCCGAGTCATTAACTGGTTAAATAATTCAAAATATTACATAAGTGTTCAACATTATCTTAACTTAGTCAAATTACAACACATTATTTATGTATGATAAGCGGCTAGCCAATCCCGTCTTCAAAATCCAAGCCCAAGTCCACGGGAAGAGTCGGTCTTCTAACAGAATCTGTTGTTAAAAGTCATATACAAGTATAGAATATACAAGTATATAAAAGAAAACAACAGGTAAGTGAATCGATGATCAACATTTTTAAAAAAAATACAACATCAAATGAACGATCATCCAAATAAGCAAATCAAATTTTAATCAAAATCAAGAGGTCGTATTATTTTTTTTAAAGACTTTATCACGACATACCGACCTATTATATACACGGGTTCCAAATAATGTTACTTTATTCAAAATCCGCGTAATAACATATATACATCGCCAATCATCCCGATACTAGGGGGCTTACATTATTACCCCTATTTACCGTAATGACATAAGCACGTTTATAATTAAGTTCTTCCTCTAAACTTCAGGGTCGAATGCCGGTGCGTGGGGTTGATAGACCCACACCACGGACTAAACACCACCCGGCTAGTTATCCCCTAGGTCTATCACTACATCAAGACTTTCGGGAACCCGGATGCGATCCACCTAACACGTACGAGACTGATCAGGTCCCCACCTAAAGTATGGCCACACTCCTGCCTACTCTCGAGTCAATATCAATACATCCAAAGACCCTTCGCACGCAACGGATGATTTTATACGGTTAAGCTAAGTGCTATTCATCCATGTCTATACGTTTACAATGGTATAAACATGCTTTCCCGCTCGTAGAGATTCCGAACTACCTCATAAAAATGCCCAACAAAATACAAAATATCAATTTGTTTACGAAATCAACTTTTCATTTCTTATTTCCCATAACCAAGTTCTACTTGGTAAAATAAATTTCGTTTCCTTGGTAAAAGCTTTTGTTACAACACGTAGCAAATAATTTAATTTTTGACGGTTTTCTAAAGTCAATTTTGTCCCTATTTATAAGCCGTGATTTGGCCACTAAACTTAATCATTAGGCCTGGTGGGTCATAGGCCCATTTGACCTTAGTTAGCTAATCTTGACTTTTTTGACCAAAGGTCGGTTTTAAACTCGTAATAATCAATACAGTTTTAATTTTATTAATTACTAATTATAGTTAGACTTAGTATTTTTGAATACCACTTACGCTGTAACTTAAGCATATTATTTTAAGTCCCAATACATAATGTGAGCTTATTTTAACAAGTCTTTTACCACTTTTCATTTTTAACAAAGTTTGAGAGGGTTTTAATTACTAATTCGAGAAATAATCCCAAATGACCACCAAATTTTACAATCTTTTTATGAAATTTTTTTGGGGTTTTCCTACTGTCTAAATGGTCCCCATACCATATTTTATCCCAAATTAAAGTTTCTAAGTCGGTTTTCAAATTTCGGGTTCGTTTTTCAATTATAAATTCATTTTTAAATTTTTATAACTCCTATAAAGCTAATTTTTGATATATAGGTTCATAATATTATACTTGAATAGTGTGTAAAATTACAATAATTCGTGGTTCAAAACTCCATAAATTAATTTTTTAGTGAATCGTTTATGACCCGAAAATTGGTTTTATTGATTTAAATTCGGTTTTGACCAAAACTTTACCAAATTTTCGACCCATAATTAATTTTATAGAATAATAATACTATTATTATGACCCCAAAATTTTGCATGTAATAAGACACATGCATTTTGCCAAGTGTTTAATGGTGGGGACGATTCTCAAGGTGGAAGACAAATCGAGTTTTTGAGACGATTTTAATAAAACGTATTTTGAAAATAGCGTTTTTGAAACGGATTATGTGCGAGAAGAATTTTAAATAGTTCGAAATTTTAGACGGTAAACAAAAATAAATTTTTATCTTAAAAGTTTTTTGGGTGGTGAAAATTTACGATCAATGTGTCCTACTTAATAAAAATATTCTAAGTTCGGGTTTTAGGTTACCAATAAACGGGTTTTACTTACGTAATATTACCGCATTATTAACGTAATAAATATAAAACGATATTATTAAAATGTGGGGTGTTAAAGTCCTACCCCCTAACAAAAAGTTTCGTCCTCGAAACTTGAGGTCCACCTTAAGTGAAAAGCTCGGGATATTTCTCTCGCATCGATGCCTCGGTCTCCCAGGTTTCTAACTCGGTTTCTTGACTCCTCCAAAGAACTCGGACTAACGGAATAGCCTTACCACGAAGTGTCTTCTCTTCTCGATCCAAAATTTTAATCGGTTTTTCAGAGTATTTTAAGTTAGGCTCTATAGCTATCAGTGCAGTTCGATTATGTGGGAAGGGTCGCTATGGTATCTCCTTAACTGGGATACGTGAAACACGTTGTGGGTATTAGATAGGTTAGGTGGTAATGCTAGGCGGTAAGCCACTTGACCCACTCTCTCCAACACTTCAAATGGTCCTATATACTTTGGACTAAGCTTTCTTTCACTCCAAATCGTCTAACCACCTTCATGGGTGAGACTTTTAGGAATACCTTATCCCCAATCTCAAATTCGATGGCTTTTCGACGAGGATCAGCATAAGCCTTTTCTCAATCTTGGGCCGCTTGCAATTTCTCTCTAATTATCTTAATTTGCTCTATTTGCTCCTCAATCGTTGTTGGTCCTACTCGAACATGATCAATGGCATCATCCCAACAAATCGGGCTTCTACACTTTCGCCCATATAAAGCCTCAAATGGTGCTCGTCCAATGCTAGAATGATAGCTATTGTTGTACAAAAATTCTACTAATGGTAAATTCTTCTCCCAATTGGTATGGAATTCTAGAGCACATGCTCGCAACATATCCTCAAGGGTTTGAATAGTTCTCTGACCACCATCCGTGGTAGGGTGAAATCCGGTGCTCATAAGTATCTTACTACCCAAAAGTTGTTGTAGTTTTCCCCAAAATTTAGACATGAATCTCGGGTCGCGATCTGAAATGATTTCTAATGGTATACCATGGAGGCTAATTATTTCCTTTTTATATGCATTGGCCAACTCCTCCAGGCTCCGAGTTTTCTCGATAGGTAGAAAGTGAGCTACTTTGGTGAAACGGTCAACAATTACCCAAATGGCATCTTTCCCGCTCGGTGTTCGGGGTAACCCCATAATAAAGTTCATAGTCACTGAGTCCCACTTTCCTTCTGGAATCGGTAGTGGTTGCAACAAACCACCTGGTCTTTGATGCTCTATTTTCACCTTCTGACAAATCAAGCATCTAGAAATGTACTCGGCTATGTCACGTTTCATGTTCTGCCACCAAAAGCGTAGCTTAAGATCCTTATACATCTTGTCGGCTCCGGGGTGAATGAATATCTCGAATGATGGGCTTCATCGAGGATTTTTCGTCTTAACTCTTCTCTTTCGGTACACACCACATCCCCAAAACGTGACGCCATCATTGTGAATCTCAAAATTTTGAGTCTCTCCTCGTTGAACCAACTCTCTATAATGATTAAGCAGATTGTCCTCCCATTGTGCTGCTCGGATCTCGTGAAATAACTCGGGTTCCACGGTAATCGGAAACAACTTATCTACGTCATGAAGAATAACCTCAACATCAAGTTTCACCAAATCTCGCTTGATATCTTCGGTTAAGGGCCTAAGAACATGTAGCCCATGAGCTGACTTCCGACTTAGAACATCGGCTACAACATTTGCCTTTCCTTCATGGTATAACAATTCCAAGTCGTAATCCTTAATGAGTTCCAACCATCTCCTTTGTCGTAAATTCAACTCCTATTGAGTAAAAATTATACTTGAGGCTCTTATGGTCGGTAAATAATTTGCAAGGAACACCATATAGATAATGTCGCCAAATCTTCAAGGCGAAAATAATGGCTGCTAACTCAAGATCATGAGTCGGGTAGTTACGCTCGTGATTTTTCAACTGTCGGGATGCATAAGCGGTCACCTTACCATTCTGCATAAGTACACAACCCAATCCATTTAGTGACGCATCACTGAATCCATCAAATCCTTCGCCGTCAACTGGTAGACCTAAGACAGGCGCGGAAGTAAGGTGATTCTTAAGCTCATTGAAAGCCTTTTCACAGTCCTCTGTCCACACATACTTAGATTCCTTTTGTAATAACTTGGTCATAGGTTTGGCGATCTTAGAGAAGTCCTTGACAAAACGCAGCGATAATATCCCCGCCAAACCCGAAAGCTTCGGATCTCGATTACATTCGTTGGGGATTTCCATTCCATTACCGCTTTAATCTTTGCGGGGTCTACCATGACTCCATCCCTGGAAATCACGTGTCCAAGAAAGGATACTTCTTCCAACCAAAATTCACACTTAGACAGTTTAGCGTACCATTGAGACTCTCTAAGAATACCGAGTATTGTATGAAGGTGCTCGACATGCTCCTCCTTGTTTTTTGAATATACCAATATGTCGTCTATGAAAACAACCACACACTTATCAAGGTATTCGTGGAAAGTTCGGTTCATTTGGTCCATGAAGACTGCAGGTGCGTTGGTTAGTCCAAATGGCATTACTACAAATTCGTAATGTCCATAACGGGTCCTGAAGGCGGTTTTAGGGATATCTTCACTTCTTACTTTAATCGATAATACCGGACCGAAGATCAATCTTTGAAAATACTCCCCGCTCCACATAATCGGTCAAATAAACCGTCAATCCTTGGAAGAAGGTATCTATTCTTGATGGTCACTTTATTGAGCTCTCTGTAGTCAATACATAACAATTTTATGTGACATATGACATATGACATATGACAAAATTGACAAAAATAAAATGGAGTCCATTTTATCCATGTTAGCCGAAATTAAGGGAGGATTAAGGAAATATTATGTTTATTGTGTAAGTGGTAAGCATAATGATTTTCCTAATATGCTAGCCATGCAAACCTAGTGGTCATTGTGAAGACCACCTTGTGCATGCATTGGCTCCCCTCCCTTCCCCATTCCACCCGGTTTTTAAGAGGAGAAAAAACCATGGGTTTTTCTCATCTTTTTGCCTTATACACTACTGATTGTTAGTGTATTATTTTCATTCATTCATTCATCTAAAATTAGAGTTTTTAGAAAGATAAAATACTTTCTTCTCTTCCTTCTCTCTAAACCGAAATAATAGAGAGTCCAATAATATTTTTGGGTCAATTTTAATACAAAATTAGTATTATTCTAGTAATAATAATATTAATTTTATTAAGTTATTATCTTGGGTATAATACTTTTGGGAGGGATTATCTTCTTGAATCCTTGATCATCCACTAAGGAAAGCTCAAAAACAAGAGAGTAGGAGAACTCTCTTGTGCCCATATAAACCGAAATATCAATGTGAGATGATGATTTCTTCTTTATTTATTTTGTAGTTTGCATGCATAAGATCACCAATTAATTTTATGACTAAATTAACTTAAAACATATATGAATATGTTGAGTATATAGATCTAGTTTTATAACAAGTGGTATCAAGAGCCTTGGTTGTTTGCATGCAAATCGGTTATAGTTTTTCCGAGTTATACGATTAACATATAAAACTTGTAAATTTGTGTTATTATGATATATCACGAAATATTATTATGCATGTTAAAGTTTCTGGTTCTAAAATGTTTTTAGGATATTTTGGTTAATTTATGGATTTTTATTGTTCATCTTATAATATAATGGCATTAAAATATGATTTTATGATTAAAATGTCATTTTCGGACTAAAATTAGCTAAACTTCGTATTTTCCAGTGATTTTTGGATATGTTATCACATGTTTTATTTTAAGATGACCCATAAAGTTTCAGAATTTTTGGAGTTCTTATGCTCGAAAAATGGATTTTTCATGTTTAAAATCGGATTTAGAAGAAAAATAGGTTAATATGAGATAAATTTTGAATCTGGTCATAGAAATTAAGTATCTTGTCACATGAAATTTTACAAGATGTTTGTAAAATAATAGGCTATATTGAAGTCTTTTTGCATGATTTATGATTTTTTGAAGAAAAATAGCATAAATGGTGACTTAATTAGTGAATAATTCCTAAAACATACTCCATGACTAAGGAAAAACGTCACATGTTGCATTTTATTATCTTTTTCAGATCTAAAATTGAAAAGTTGATGAATATAATTTTTCTCATGTTTTTATGATTTTTATTAATAAATCCGATAAACCGCAACATAGTTTTTCCGATAATATTACGAAATTTTAACCTAAGTTTTTGAACATTATGAGTGTCATGGTATTTTTTTTTCCAGAATGTTCATAAGTTTAAATTTCAAAATTTGAATTTGATTGGAATTTTTGTGATTTATTTGAAGTTTATAGCATTTTAATGTAATTTTAGGTCCATTAATGAACAATTTTAGAAATATGAGTTAATTATAGTCAAATAGTTAGTGAAGACTAATTTTGAGTCCTAAGAGGTTAGGGTAATTAACTTGTGCATAAATATGAATTTATGTAATTTTTGTGATTATAAAACGTTGAATCACGCAAATCCGTAAGACACGTGTAATATACGATATTGGCTCCTTAAAGGCGATTTAGCATAAAATCGGGCATGTTTATACATATTATAATGCTGCATTTTATTTATGATTGTCATAATTTTATTTTATGTAATTTTTTGAATTATGTAATTTTACTTAGTATGGCCTTAGTTTTTAATTGGTCTTACCCGAAATGTATGGGAATATCGATTCGGTTGTAATTTTATTGTGATCTCGTATCACCATTTTGTAATTTAATAGATTTATTTTATTTTAATTACAAATGTATAATAGTAAATTATGTAATTTATTTATTTCGGAGTTCCCAAAGACGGATTTCTTGAAGATGGCGATACATAAAGACGGTGTTACCTCGAGATGCGTGCCAATAACCGAAGTTCAAGGGACCAATGGAGTTGGTTTCCGAATATGTAATAGTTAAATAGTTTTTCTATTTTAGGAAGGCCATACTAGGATTTATTTTTATGCTTTGCATTTTATTTATATGTCGCATGCATCGCTAAATCGCCATAACTAAAACATGCATCATCTTCCATCCAGTTTATCGACCGTGTCAATTACAATTATCGTAGTTCCCTTAAAACGTGATAGATAATAAATTGACATGACCTCTCGCTAAAATAAACAATTGAGACTTAGCCTTACCAAATAGTAGAAACCATGAAAACCTATTTCGCGAGGGAGTGCACTCGGCCACCCCGGGGTACAAACCTTGTTACGTAGGGGAAGTGGGTGATAAATGTCTATCCACCGAATTTATGTTGATGAAGGTTTCATCGGCTACCCCGTGCCCAAGTTAATGTAAATTTGGATCATGGACACATTTATTCGAAATTTGGATTGAACTCAACAAAAGTTTTTGATAAGGGTTTCATCGGCTACCCCGTGCCCTTGTCGGATGTGTTTTGGGCTAAAGATAAGTATTAGAGTAATTTTATAAACCAAGAGTTCTAGAAGTAGAATCGATTAAAAGGTTAATCCATCAAGTTATATTGATAAGGGTTTCATCGGCTACTCCGTGCCTAAGTTGATATGAATTTGGGTCTTGGAATTATTTATCTAGTTGGGTAGAGGTCACTAGAAAAATGCAATAAAACTTGTTTAAATTATTTTTACGAGTATTATTATTAAAACGACATTTGTTTTACTCCTTCTATTTTGTTTTGTAGACCACTTCTTTTTTCTCATAACAAATGGCTACACCAAACCCAAACGCCACACCTCTCGCTAATTCGTCATGGCTCCGATCCTTCATGGATCGATGTAAACTTGAAAAGAATGGGTCAAATTTCTCCGATTGGGATGCCCAACTCAAACTAGCCGCCCAAGGTGACGACAAGCTTCGTTACCTAACCGAGGCCTCTCCACCCGAACCTAATACTAGGTCGACCGCCGCCATTAGGGAAGCATATGAGGCTTACCACAAGGAGTCTGCCGCAATGAAAAACGTGTTGATCTTTGCGATGGAGGCGGATCTACAAAAGAGAGCCTTTAAGATGGGCACCGCTAATGAGATTTACTCCAAGCTTGTGACAATGTTTTCACAAACTCCGTGGATCGTCCAATATGAGGCGGCCGCGGCATTCTTTGATCTCGACTTCAAAGAGGGCCAAAAGGTTAGCCCTCATGTGCTCAAACTTATGGAGCTAGTCGAGACCTTGAAGATTCAAAAGGTTGAAATCCCCAAAGAACTTGTTGTAGATAGGATTCTACACTCCTTATCCAAGGTCAAAGCATATGTTCAATTCCGGGTGAATTTTAACATGCAAGACAAGGACGTGTCTCTTGAAGAATTGCACAAGTTACTTGTGCAAGCCGAAAGGGACATGGGGTTAAATGTGAACCCACCCAAGGATGTGCTTAACATTAGCACCAAAAGCAAGGGGAAGTTCAAGAAGAATGGGAGGAAGGGTAAGAACCAAGCTCCCACTTTCACCAAAGCTAGGACTTATGAAGCTAGCACTTCAAAAATCAAGAAGGGTCCTCTTGATAAATGCCATTATTGTAATGATGTTGGACATTGGAAAAGAAATTGTTCCAAATACCTTGGTGATATTAAGGCTGGAAAGATCACTCCAGTAGGTAAATGACTATCCTTTCTTTTATGTTTCTAATTCAACTATGGTATTGTGATACAAAGTTGTGATAATGTATCTCCCTTTTATTGTAAATAGGGTCTCCACCAAGCAAAGACAAGGGAAAAGAAAAGCAAGCTTGAGAAACCATCAAGAAGCTAGGAATAGCTTTCATAAAGCTTCGCTTTTATTGTCTTATTTTAATTATGTTTTGGATTTTAGAACCTTTTGATTTCCGTGTTCGACATGGAAATGTATTTTGGATAATTGGTTGTATTTTGGATAATGGTGGCTTGGTTTGCAACCCAAATCACCCGTTTTATCATTTTATCCTTGTTCTACAATTCGTCTTTACATGCTTGCTCATAGAAACATATGATTATTCACTTAAAGTGATCTAATAGACCACTATAATGATGGGATTCATTATATGACCACAAGCTAAAGACTTGTGTATGATCATTTATAAAGTGACATTGAGTTAATGAACTCTCTTAAAGGAATGTCAATCACCAAGTACACTTACAAAAATCTAAAACAATTAGTCAACCTATGAGATATTTCTCCTTATACTTCAAAATCATTTCTTGTGTCTCATATGCTATCTTTGAATCTCTAGTGTATTTATTCTAAAGATAGAGTGGGAGAAAAATGAGGACACAACAACAAGATTAATAAGATCTACGCAAGTGAGAAATGATTTGAATGAAGGTATATATATTTATACGGTATACACGAATAGATGAGATCTATGGTCTCGAATACATATACATGGCAAATAGAGACCAAGTGAAGTAATCGAAAGAATATGTTCTCAAGATAACTACACGAGGAGACCAAAAGAAAGTTTTGGAACAAGAATGACTAATATAAAGTCTTAACAAGAGTTTTTGACTAGTTTATGATAAATTTTGACCAATAGTTTCAACATTGATATTTACTTAAGAGCCTAAATGAACCAAAGTAACATCCTAGTAATAAACGAGATTCATGACTAGAGGTTGCAAGGATTGATATACCGATATCCTCAATTGCTAAGTTAAGTTTTAACCACGCAAAAGTCATTACTTAACCACATTATGAAAATGTGTTGGTTAAACCTCCTTCTGAAAGGTATTTTGAAGGACGTGTATTAAATATTATTCATACTTAAACAATGACATTGCTACGCATCATTATGACATGAATGAGTTAGAGATTAAAATATCTTTCCATAAGGTTAAGATGAGACCTTTTCAAAATAGGTATTTTGAAAGGATATGATGGGAACATATATGGTTTCATCTTAATAACTTTGAAGCAACATATATTCAATTCTTGGAATGTTTCAATTGAGTAGTCAATTTCGAAACATGTGGAATTAAGTGGGAGTTTGGAAATTATCATGTGAAGACATGGAATTTAGTGGGAGCAATCATCTTGTGAAAGTTTACAACTCATTACTCATTGAGAATGATGAGCTAATACCTTCTTTCATAAAGAAGTATTTGAGTTTTCAATTCTGGATGAAAATGGACTATGATGAATCCAATTACATCAAGAGATGTTGGATAAGTATTGAGATATACACATCGAATAAAAAAAACGTAGGTTATTCATGTAAATGAAAATGGAATTGCCATTAGCAGTCATGGTCATTCATTGAACCTAAGAACAGTTGATCTCATGATTACTAGTAACTAATGTTTCCGCCATTAGAATAATCATGCACATGTCCAATAGTGAATCATATGCATAAGAGCATGATGATTCATTGGCAAGCCATACAAGAAACGTCATGAATTCTCGAGGAGAATCCGATGAGCGATTTCAGTGTTTGACAGATTACTCTGTTATGTGTCAAGAGATTGCACATATTAAAATGCAAACAACATGTGAGGATTTATGAAAATCCTAAGCTTTTCAGCTAAAAGAAGAAATAAGAATTTTGGAATAGTACTTGGTTGAAGTAAGAAGTTACTCAAAACTAATATTCCCTAATATGCTAGGACTTGTGAGAAGTGCTAGGCTAATCATCTTGACAAATTGTTGCAAGACTCTACAAAACATATACCTAGTGCATTGTGTGTGGATGGAGTACTTGACCAGTACAAGTTATATCATTCACCACAAATTCGTTCGTTATGTGATAATCGACAAGGAAATTCTTTCAAGATAAAGAACCGAAACCGAGGTTGGGAACCTTGGTAAGGTTCATGCTATGAGAAGATAACATGAACGTAAAGGAAAATGCGATTATAAGAAGTTTGAACACATGGACACATGATATGTTAAACTTCTATTGCAATCAACAAGTGTTTAGACACTTACGATATGCATCACAAGGTTGTAATATGGTATTGACTACCCGAGTGTGATGTCGACATTTGTCGTTTGAGTTATTATTAACTCACCTTATACTTTGTTACATCCAACGGGTTGTAGAGACAATTGAACCCCGTTTAAGTGAACACGGATTAGCATTGTATTCGCCCATAGTTACTTACATGAGGTGACGTCTCGAAGTGACTAGAATGTGATGCGATTGATGGCAAGTTCAAGTGCCATGGAGTCATATGAGAATGACTAGTCGATCACATAGGCAGACTGTTAGGAACATTTTGTCGGGCCTTATGACCGCTTATAGAGTTCTGGCAAATTTATATAGCCTGGTCGTGGCGAGAGCTGCTATAGTATTCTAATGAGTCGATTCTTTTGACTAAAGACTATTCGCCTAAGATGGCACAATTTCAGATTAACTTTGATTTGTGTTACTACGACCATCGTAAATGGGGTCAAATGGGCATATTTTGGGTTATGATGGTTGTGGCTAGTCGAAGGGAATGAGTGCGATAGGAATTGTCCATCCCTAGTCAGGGTTATAACAATATCTCAGGGCCACTCGAGGAGTAATGAACTGGAAATGCGTGGCCACGCTCGGAATGTATCCATGGTGGATAAATCCGGTCAATCAGTTATTCTCCAGATCGAGGAAACCACTCTCGATATGATCACTTGCAAGTACGACCTGAAAGACACCTTGCATTGAGTGGGAGATAGTAATAGGACAAGAGAATTGGTGACGCACACTTGTCGAGGACAAGTGGGAGATTGTTGGAATATGTGTCCTCCGACAATAATGCGATCACAACTGTTGATCATGATGATCACATGTTTAAGTCTCATTATAAAGAATACAATTGGGAAGTAATATTTTACTGTCAACTGGTCCACACATATCGGTAATGATTGGCTGACTAGAGTTTGACATTACTTGTCGTGAGAGGTGGTGACAGATTGATCCCCTTAGGTCATACCTAAAGGGTAACACACTTAATTGATCATTTAATTGATCGTATCACGATACAGGTCAATTAAATTACTTAAAATTGACGGACGACTTTGGAAGATATATTTACGTGTCTTATTGAAATTTGATTAAATAAGATACGGTCTAAGTAATCGAATTGTTTCATTACTTAGATGAAATTATTGTTTAAGGAAATGATTGCATTTGAATGAATAAATTATTATAAATACAAGATGTTGTAATTTATAATTGGAAAAATATTTCGGTACAAGAAATTATGAATTACTAAATCGATTTTGTATATGACGTATTTTTATTAATACGTTGATTTTTAATATGTTAAAAATACATAACAATTTTATGTGACATATGACAAAATTGACAAAATAAAATGGAGTCCATTTTATCCATGTTAGCCGAAATTAAGGGAGGATTAAGGAAATATTATGTTTATTGTGTAAGTGGTAAGCATAATGATTTCCCTAATATGCTAGCCATGCAAACCTAGTGGTCATTGTGAAGACCACCTTGTGCATGCATTGGCTCCCCTCCCTTCCCCATTCCACCCGGTTTTTAAGAGGAGAAAAAACCATGGGTTTTTCTCATCTTTTTACCTTATACACTACTAATTGTTAGTGTATTATTTTCATTCATTCATTCATCTAAAATTAGAGTTTTTAGAAAGATAAAATTCTTCCTTCTCTTCCTTCTCTCTAAACCGAAATAATAGAGAGTCCAATAATATTTTTGGGTCAATTTTAATACAAAATTAGTATTATTCTAGTAATAATAATATTAATTTTATTAAGTTGTTATCTTAGGTATAATACTTTTGGGAGGGATTCTCTTCTTGAATCCTTGATCATCCACTAAGGAAAGCTCAAGAACAAGAGAGTAGGAGAACTCTCTTGTGCCCATATAAACCGAAATATCAATGTGAGATGATGATTTCTTCTTTATTTATTTTATAGTTTGCATGCATAAGATCACCAATTAATTTTATGACTAAATTAACTTAAAACATATATGAATATGTTGAGTATATAGATCTAGTTTTCTAACAAAAGTAACTACAAGTCAGTCAGATTTACGCTTAGCATTATGGTTGCATTGTGGAGGCTAGTTCAGGGCTCATGTATACCTTACTACAACTTCATGTCTAGTAAAGTGAGATGGTATAAGGTTTTATCGCTATACCTTTAGCTTATCTGTAAGCTAAAGGTATATCGTTCTAATTTTTAATTGGTCTCTTATTTTGAAAATTCGCAGGCTGATCAAACAAGAGAGGCACGTAATACGAACATGCTTACTTCAAATATCATCTTTATCAACAAAACATTTTTTGACAGGTTTTAATTTTTTACTTACATACACATTAGTGTTGTCTCGGATTTTGATAATTGGGACATTTTTCTTTTGGTTAAAAAAAAAAGAAGACTATTCTATGAACTCTAATTTTAATGTCCTAATTTTTTAATTTTCAGAACTTGTTATTGCAGATTAAAGTTAGCAAGACAACATCAAAATCACAGTTGAAGCACGCACAATAGAATTAACCATGTTATGTACTAACCCGTTACGTTAATAGTTATATTTAAGCGGGTTTAGATGAATATTGCAACTGAATACCCAAGTTATTGTTTCTGTTACCGATGTTCTGTACATTCCATTGTCTTTTTATTCGATGTACAGATAGAGATATGTATCTCACACTATTATGTATATTAAGTTGTATTAATTTCTCAAGCAAATGTGAAAATGAAAGTTGTTTATTCACTGTTTCTCTTGTATTGGCTTGAAGCTTAGTTATCTAGACTATAATGCGGCCCGGACACAATGATACAAGCGTACTAGATATTGTTTCTCATATAACAAAAGTGGATAGGGATTTAAAAATCCTTTACACTTCAATATTATTTTGTATATAGTGTGATATTGTTTTACATATAGTGCAATATTGTTCCTAATGACTTGTGGTATTTTATTTACCTGGTTGTGATATTGTTTCACAATAGCACAAAATTGGAGACTCCTTTCAAAATACTTTTAACCGTGATATTATTTAGTATACAGAGTGATACTATTTATAAGTACGTGTGATATTGTATAACAATATCATACAAGGGGTATTGTCTACAATTAAGCGTGATGTGATGATATTGTTTTGTATATAGTGTGATATTGTTTTACACAGAGTGTGATATTGTTTCTAATGATTTGTGGTATTTTATATACCTGGTTATTATTTTGGTCCTTAGTAGCACAAAATTGGAGACTTCTTTTAAAATACTTTTAACCTTGATATTGTTTTGTATATAGAGTGATATTGTTTATAAGCACATGTGATATTGTATAACAATATCACACAAGGAGTATTGTCTATAATTAAGCATGATGTGATGATATTATTTCAGAAGAATGGTGATATTGTTTCAAATGAAGTGTGAGATTGTTTACAATAACGTGTGATATTGTAAAATACAAAAGGCAAATCTTGTGAACACTATATTATTGATTCTGAAGTTTTATGATATTGTTAACCAAAAATGGAAAAAGAATACAAAATTGTTGCCATTTAGAATTACATCTAAGCTTAAAAGAATTTGTATATGTGCGTATAACGAGTAAAAAAAAGACAAAATTGCTAAGTTGATGATGTAATATAGACTTTCTCAGCATGCACACAAGCTCTTAATCAACATCCGCAAGTGAATAAATCTGCAAAAAAAAAAAAAAACAAAGAACAAAAACATAATGTCAGTAGTAAGTTTAACAGATTAATAACAAAACTGTGATATTGTTTCTAAGAACTTGTGGTATTTTATTTAATGGTTCTGATATTGTTTCATAATATCACAAAATTTGAGTGTGGCACGTTAAATGGCACATTGAATGGCGGCATAGCCCATCCCATTTTCACCCCTATTTAGTGCATAAAACATACCTCCCGTGAATGACAAATACGAGGAACCTACCGTATCAGATATGTTCGTATTCTCTTTGGGTTATCCTGTATCTCCAACATACTCCAAATTGGCCTAGAAAAGCATGATCAGGCTGCACTCCATTTTCTGCAATACTCGTCACATATTCCTGCAATAGTAACACTTAAGTTCCACATTGCAGTTAGAAGCAAACAATAAGCAGAGAAGGGAACCCGTAAGACCCTCAGCGGTTAGATCAATCGGATAACCATCTATTTCTGAGTTCTAATTATATTAGAATGACACAAAAATAAAACTGATTTCAAACACCGAATATAATAGATAACAAAGGTATGTGGATTTCAGAGTTCTTACCTGATACAAAATTGATCGTCTAGTTCTCTGCTCAACACGCCATGTTGCCATAACATTTTAATTAAATGTCATCCAATCAAAATGCATTTTAGCATTATCAGAGAAAAGATAGTTGGTAACCTGACTGAAATGTGTATCCAAGTCCACACCAGTCCTTTCTTGGCGGGACTTGGCCAAGAAGATGTGCACCAAGGCAGAGACAGTTAATGGATGATGCGCTGTCGTTATGTGCACCAAAAATAAAATTTATAAAACCTATTAGGACTAACAGAAGCTAGTGGTAACAGGGTCGATCCGTAGGGAGGTAGGGAGTTAAGTTATTTTATTTCAGTCTATGAATTTTTGGGGGGGTTTTGGATTGGATTAAATCTAATAATATAAAATAAGAATGCGAATAACGAAAGAAATATAAACAATAATTAAAAGAAGGCTAAGACGATCGGTTCACTGTAGCTACGATGGCGGTAAACCTAGGTAAGTCTGAAATAATCATGTAAGATGGGCAAATAACAGGTCGTCTCGGTCCGAGTTAACTAGTAGCTCCTTTCGGCCTATGCTACTAATCCCCAAGTCTCACTAAAACTAGCTCTCGCCCTGAATAGTGATTCCTAAAGCCTAAATTACTTATCTTTCGATCTTAGCAATTTAGTCGTCTCAATTTATTAATCTATTTTCCCTCCCCTATCTCTCGATCTTGTGAGTCGGTCAAATACTAAGCATTTAACTAGTCGCATGCATTCGATTTTGTCAAATATTGCAATTAAAACATTGAAACGATGCTAATCTAATACGACGCAATCGATCGACCAATGGAGGTAGTCGATCGACCAACGGATACAGTCGATCGACCAACAAGGTCAGTCAACGACCATACCCCGACTCAGGTCTACCTATCTTACGCTATCTACACTACGGATCCCCTCACATCTTAGCGCGGGAGATTTAGCTACTCATACTGGAATTAATAATGATAACGAAACTAAAGATGCAAATAATAGAATTCATAATTAAATTAAATAAACAGTAAAACCGCATAAAAGAAGGAATTAGGGTTTAGAGATTCTAACTAATCAATTCTAAACTATAAAGAAAGAACAAAATTCAGAGTAAGAATTACCAGAAATAAGGAAAGCAGGAAGAACAAACCCGGATGCAAAGAAGAACTTTATTGAAATACTTAAGAAAACTGTAAACTAGGTGTGATAAATCTGAACCCCTAATACAAAATTAATGAATGAATCATGAATCCTCCTTAAAGCAGCAGGAAGAGTTACGTTATATAGAATTATTACGTAAAACTCTTCTTAAAACCTAATTACAAATGGGTTTAGGTTAAAAATCTTTTAATTCCCGTCAGATTGCACAACCGGTCGATCGACCATTGATATCAGTCGATCGACCAAAGGTCGAGATTATCAGAAGCTTCTGATTTGGAAATAAAACTTGTTCGTAAGCTCACGTGGTCGATCGACCATGGGACACAGTCTATCGACTGACTGCTCTTCCTGCAGTCAATTGTTCAGCATTCTGGCAGTCTATAGACCATGTAGGTCAGTCTATAGACTAAGTTAGCTGGTAATCCGCTTCTGAAACTCTCACAAATATATCTTTCAGGCCTTGCTACGCGCACTAAGTTCATTTCCCGAGTCAAATCTTCATGTCAAATCCTATGCCAAGCACTTAGGAACGCATTCGGCTCGATTTCCACTGGATTCTTCACATTTCTGCAATATTACACAAAAACACGAAAGTAGACGGAAATAGGGAAAATAGTAGCATAAACTACATAATTGAGCTCTGAAATGCGTGTGAAATAGGGTGTAAAACATCATATTTAGGACACGCATCAAACTTCCCCAAACCAAACCCTTGCTTGTCCCCAAGCAAGAACTAGACTCGATCCTAGGACCTAATGGAACGAGTTCAATCTCAGAGCGAAATGCAAACTGCAAAGCCCTAAACCAGTTTAATGCTAAAAATCAACAATCAATTAGTAATATGAATCATGCAAACGAGTTCTGTAGTCGTCAAAAAATTGCTGAACCTTAAACTATAGAGACTTATCATATTGGACTCTCACGGGTCGCTCAAATCACTCAATAAATACAGGTGAATATATGTAAAGATA
This sequence comes from Silene latifolia, assembly GCF_048544455.1. Classification (NCBI taxonomy): domain Eukaryota; kingdom Viridiplantae; phylum Streptophyta; class Magnoliopsida; order Caryophyllales; family Caryophyllaceae; genus Silene; species Silene latifolia. Next base: position 331,608,351 of record NC_133537.1, read on the forward strand.
GAAAGAAGTAATTTTTTAATGACTCTCACCTAACTACGACCTATAAGAACATGCCTGCAATCTAATATGAAAATGATCTCTACAACCGTACATATGCATTCCAACCATAAAAGACCATGACACATGCCGAGGTAAATTTGGATATGTGAGGCTATGGGTAATAAGGGGCTAAAATGAATTTGGATAAAGGAGTTAAAGCCAAGCTAGTAACTACTGAAAACCAAACTATAAAATATTCCAACTTCTTGCTCAAGGTTAAACAATAAAGCGGTGCTAACAGTAAGCACAAATCTCACATTCTCCACAATATATCAATTCCCCAAATAATATAAATAGCAACATGGGAACAAAATCACCATCTACTCAAAACTTCAACCATGTGATTTTTTTTTCTTTTCTCGGGCTTCGGTCGATCGACTGAACTCTCTACTCTTCCCAATACGGTGCTCTCGGTCGATCGACCAATGATGCAAGTCGATCGCCTGGATTTTGCTCTTTTGTCGAACACTGTTCTGTTTTTGTTCTTTTTTTTTTTTTTTTTTCTTTTTTTTTTTCCTTTTTCATCTTCCCAACATCATCTCAAAATAAGCATTAGCTACCAAAAACGAAATAACAATCCCAAGAACATAAACTACTAGATTGACAAGGGCAGGCTAAATGTAGGATGTAGTTAATGGGACAAAAAGGCTATTTTTGGCAGTGTGGAGCTCATGGGACAAATGAATAAAAAGGGGGGCCTCTTCCACATGTGTCAACAAACCACAAACCGTATGCATACAGGTATTAAGCAGATTAAGTTCATATTTATGCATATTGATGTAACATGTCTTATAAGGAGTAACTACTCACATCCTAAATGAACTGGTCATGAACGCCACCAGTTATAAGGCTCTAAAACTCAGAATATAAGTAGTTTGCCAAAAATCTAAGTCAAGTCTCAAGATTCAGCGAATAAATTAACGAAAACTCGTAGGTATGCATATGTGATTCTACTAATAACATGTCAATTAAGCACGACTTAGGCATAAACAGCTGAAAACGCAATATCATCATTGAACTACTACCGTTCCGACTCAACCTATATGCTAAAATAAACATGCATTTTTTGGATTTTTTTTTTTTTTTTTTGAAATTTTTCAATTTTTTTGAATTTTTGTATATATATATATATAGGAAATGAAATAAACAATGCAAGACAAAAACTAAACGTGAATGCAAAACAGAATGAATGCAACGCAAAACCCTTCCCCAAACCAAATTACACAATGCCCTCATTGTGCGAAATCATAGTATAAAGAAGCGAAAGAAAATGGGGAGTTGCGATAACTAACTAAACAAGACATGAAGTTAAACTCGGAAACTCACAAGACTTTAAGCGCGCAAAAGGAAACCTTCCCAAACCAGCGTGAGCTAGGAGGTTTCAGTGAGCCAGTGATGCTACCATAAGTACTTGAAAGGACAAAAAAATACCGTGCGATGTCCGAAAAAAAAGTTGAAGCGGTAATTATGTGCAAAGAATTAAGCTGAAGAAAGCGATAGATGAATGAAAAGGAAAGAAAATAAGGAGAAAACTCCCTTTCGTGCTCCGCAAAACGACCAAACACAGCAGGGGAATGATCGAAAACAGGTACAGCAGCGGGAAGCGGTCGATCGACCACACACGCAAGTCGATCGACCAGGGCATCTGAAACAGAAGCTCTTGTAGCTGCAGTGGTCAGTCGATCGACCACACAGGACAGTCGATCGACTGATATACCTGACGAGGACAGTGCTTTCTTCGAATTAACTCAAATAGCGTGAGGAATATGGTCTAAGAACCTGCAAATGCACATAATACAGCGCCCAAAATTGTGCTAAACCCAAATGTAAAGTCTATAGCCTAAATAAATCCTAAGCAAACCAAATTAAAGCGAAGTCTCGCGCATAAAAAAAAAACAGTAAATAGACATAAAACTCAATAAATTGTCTAAAACTCAAGAAAATAAATAGTTCATCCGCGAAGACTTCGGAATAGCTCCGACCATGGCTTCTGGCTGCATGAAGTGCCCTCCACGGTATGAATCTCCTCAGCATGTCTCCACTCTATTCCAACATCTGGAATACTCAACGGATCATCATCCCGACCATCTTCCCATACATGGGCATCATCTGGCTCATCAAACTCCAGTTCAGACTCCAAGACTTTGACCGGCTCTTCCTCCTCGGGCTCCTCATCAGTCTCGTGACTCAGACATCCCAGACCGCCTCTCTGAACAATGGGCTCTGTCACAGCTGGCAGTTCTTCTTTCCCCAAAACAGTTCCTGAAACATCCAATACAGAAGAATCTCCCGCCATGTTGCTCCCAATCTGGGGCGGAGGTGTCATAGCAGGAATAGGTACAGGTACTAAAGCAGGAATCTCTACATAAGACTTAATAGCATTGCAAGTAACAGGCCACATAACATCTTTCTTCCTAGCAGATTGGGCAAAAACAGTGGACTGCTTGCCCACCTTAAAGGTAAGTGTCCTTAGTCCAACATCAATAACTGCACCAGCAGTGTGCATGAATGGTCTACCCAAAATAATAGGAATGTGAGCGTCCTCGGGTATATCTAGGACAATGAAGTCAACGGGGAAAAAGAACTTCCCTATTTGCACAGGAATATCCTCTAAGACCCCTACTGGCTGAACTGCAGAACGATCAGCCATCTGTATAGTCATATTAGTAACTGCAAACCGGGTCAGACCCAACTTCGTAGCTAGACTCAATGGCATGACACTAATGCTAGCTCCTAGATCACATAATACCTTCTCAATTGAGAAGGTACCAATATTACAAGGAACAGAAAAACTACCAGGGTTAGCTAGTTTATGTGGAGCAGTGTGAGTCAAATAAGAGGTAGACTCTTCAGTGAAAGCTACCGACTGCACAGGTTCAAGTGACCGCTTTTTTGTCAACAATTGCTTCATAAATTTTATATAAGCGGGCACTTAATTAACCAACTCAAGAAAAGGTACTTGTACATTCAAACTACGAATATCTTTAAATTTATTGAATGACACCTGATCCTTGGTTGGCACTAATCTCTCCGGATAATGGGTTGTCAAAAGTAGCTTTGCCCTTTCCTCAACATCTCGCGTTCCGACATCCTTGGACTTAGATTAGAAATCCACTATCTTATCCTTATTATAGCTTGTACCCGCTTCAGGCCGCGTCAAGAATGAACCATTGACTGACGTTGGGTCATATTTAGGATCCGAAATTGTCCCGTCGGCATTGGGAGCTTCCCTCAAAAACTGCGGGGTCGTCTTACCCCGAAACAAGAAATCCCTCAAGTTATCTGGCAATGGAGGACGAAATGGTTCGACATCAGCAGCATCATCAGTCGATCGACCAGTGAGGTCGGTCGATCGACTGATCTCCTTTTTTCCAGAATGAACAGAAAGATCAGAAAGTGTCGCTGAGGAATAAGGGGTGGTCGGTCGACTGGTGTGGCGGTCGATCGACCGTGATCGCCGTTGTTTCTTTTTCTTTCTTTTTCTTCTTTTCTTTTCAATGACTTTTCCACCTTTTTCAACCATAACTCCCTCGGGTTCATCCCCTACGAACGGGTCCGGAAGGGTAGACCCGCTCCTTAGTTTGATTGCATTTAGGGTCTCTTTCTTCCTGAGTCGGTCCTACGGCATGACGGTAATCGCCCCGAGCTCTAGTAGCAAATTCTTGGCTAATGGGCAATTTGAGTTTCCAACATCTTTGTACTAGCCTCTCTAGCCTGAGATTTCTTCCGCAGCATTCCCGTCAAGCTCGAAACATGTTTTTGAGCTCGAAGCCTCGGAATTTTGAGATCTAACTGCTATTTCTTTGAGGTACATAGGGTGGTTTCTGGTATGGTTGCTGCTGCTTATGAGGGGGCACATAATTCTGCTGCTGCGGAGGTGGGGTCGGATTTTGGACATTCTGGCTACTCCACCTCAAATTTGGATGCACATTAGAAGGATCAAAGTAGGTGTTGGTCTGCCTATAAGGTTAAAAAGCAGCACAAACCTCATTAGTAACTGATACATAAATCTGCAACGTGTCCTTCTCCTCCACATCTCTTGCATGAAAAGGGACCGTCTAACACAACATTTACCTGATAAATACCACCCTTTGAAGCTCCTCCTAACTCATACTTGTCAAATCTCGCCGTAAGAGCCTCTAATGCAGCTACGGAAAGAGATTCAGCAGCTCTCCTTCTATTTCCTCTAGAATTTCTATGCTCAGCTTTATGGGTGGCCGTATCATCGATGATTTTCCACCCCTTTGTCTCACCGCTATTTTCTTGAAATCTCCCATTAGCTTCAGCATCTAGGATAGCTCTCTGATCATCATAAAGACCGTTATAGAACTGGTTGCACAGAAACCATTGCTCAAACCCATGGTGTGGAATAGAGCGAATTAGCTTCTTGAATAGGACCCAAGCTTCATGAAAATCTTCATTAGGTCCTTGCTTAAAACTCGTGATCTGAGCTCTAAGTGCGTTTGTCTTGGCCGCAGAATAGTATTTCTTATAAAAAGCCAAGGCCAACTAATTCCAGTTTGTAATCTCTAAGGCAGCACGATCCAGATCCCTATACCACTCCCTTGCAGCATCTCGGAGTGAATAGATGAACATAGTCTCCTTGATCTGGTCCTGAGTAACGCCTTCAGGTGGAGGGATAGAACAGACATAGTCAACAAATATCTCCATATGTTTGGCAGCATCCTCATTTGCTCCTCCTCCAAACTGGTTTCTCTCAACCAGATTGATATAGGACGTTTTGCTTCAAACTCTTATATTCATATGATTGAGATTAACCATGCAAGTTTTGGAACTTGGGTACTTGATACTAGTTGTGGTTCTCATCTGTGTAATCATTTGCAGGGCCTAAAGAACATCACACCTCTCGCAAAGGGTGATGTGGACCTGCGAGTCGGGAATGGAGCACGAGTTGCTGCAGTCTCAAAAGGAACATACGTAATCCAGCTCCCTAGTGGGTTTGAGTTATATTTATATAAATGTTACTATGTACCTAGTTTATCTAAGAACATTATTTCTGTTTCCGTACTCGATAAAGACGGATTTGCATTTTCAATAAAGGATAATAGCTGTATTTTCTCTTTCAATGAAATGATTTATGGCAAAGCAGTTTCCATGAATGGAATTTACATCTTAGATCAAACCACAGATATATTACATGTGAATAATAAGAAATTAAAGGTTGGTGACAAAGATCAAACTTATCTATGGCATTGTCGAATGGGACACATAAATGAAAAACGTGTAAAGAAACTCGTCGAGAATGGGACTATTCCCGCATTCGATTTTTCTGCATTTGGCACGTGTGAATCATGTCTTATCGGCAAGATGACTCGAATTTCCTTCAAAGGTGTTGGAATGCGCGCTAGTGACCTATTAGGACTCATTCATACTGATATTTGTGGACCTATGTCAATTACCGCTAGAGATGGCTATAGATATTTTATCACTTTCACGGACGATTTGAGTAGATACGGATATGTCTACTTAATGAAGCATAAAAGTGAGTCCTTTGAGAAATTCAAGGAATACCAGAATAAGGTTGAAAACCAACTGGGTAGAAAGGTTAAAACACTCCGTTCAGATCGGGGTGGCGAATATCTTTCAAATGAGTTTGATCAACACCTTAAAGGCTGTGGAATCGTTTTACAGTTAACTCCACCTGGAACACCTCAATTAAATGGTGTGTCCGAACGGAGAAATCGAACACAACTTGATATGGTTTGATCCATGATGAGTCACACGGTAGTACTTGATTCATTATGGGGCTTTGCTCTTTTGTCAGCTGCTCTTATACTTAACCGAAGTCCGTCTAAAGCTGTCGACAAGACTCCATATGAAATGTGGAGGGGAACGGTCCCCAACTTGTCCTTTATTCGGGTTTGGAGCTGCGAGGCTTATGTCAAGTGGAGACACGAGGATAAGCTCGGCCCGCGATCGGTCAAAACATACTTTATTGGTTATCCAAAAGGAATGTTTGGTCATTACTTCTATTCGCCTACCGAACATCGAGTTTTTTGTTGCGGCTAGTGCGACGTTCTTAGAGAAAGAATTTCTCGAGAACAAGTCAAGTAATAGAACCTTCGAGCTGTCGTAGATTCCAGAACCAACAACCAAGGAACGGATGGAGGAAGTTGTTCCTTCAACTGATGATACGGTTAATATTCCTCAGGAACCAAGGAGGTCGGGTAGAGTCTCTAATCCTCCGGACAGATACATTGGTATGGTCGAGGAGAATGACGTTTTGCTCTTAGAGAGTAATGAACCCGCTACCTATAAAGGTGCCATGGCCTGTTCCGACTCAAAGCTATGGCTTGAAGCCATGCAATCCGAGATGGACTCCATGTATGAGAATGACGTATGGGATCTTGTTGATTTACCTAATAAGGTAAAACCTCTACAGTGCAAATGGCTTTACAAAATAAAGCATTCTGTAGACGCGCAACCAGATACCTATAAGGCACGACTAGTGGCAAAAGGTTTCTCTCAAGTGCACGGATTGCATTGTGATGAAATTTTTGCACCTGTAGTCATGCTACGTTTCATTCGGATAATCTTAGCGATTGCCGCTTTTCATGACTATGAAATTTGGCAAATGGATGTGAAAACCGCCTTCTTAAACGGTTATTTGGAGGAAGAGTTGTACATGGTGCAACCCGAAGGTCTCGTTTAAAAACCTAGAACTTTTCAAAAAACTAGATCTAAAATTTAAAATATACAATGTCATACTATCACCCGGAAAAACGAATATAAAAAAGACGAGATTTTTAAAAATATAAAATAAGACGATATTAGAAATACTAAATATGAAAAAAAACTTTGTAAAATATCACACATTTATTTACAAATACAAAAAAAAAAAAACAAAAAAAACGATTAAAAGGAGAAACCAACAAAAAAAAAGGGAAGAGGACTACTAAAAAACCAAAAAAAAAAAAAGAATATTACACTCAAATCTGAAAAAGAGAAACCAACAAAAAAAAAGTAAAATAAAATAAAAGGGGAAGAGGAGAAAGAAGAAAAAGACAAAACAGAGGAGAATGATTGAAAAGCAAACCAGAAAAAAGAAACAAAAATTTGAAAGAAGAGGAGAAAGAAGAAAAAGGCCTGTTCAACCCACTATAACCGACCACCTCTCCCACCTGTCGTGGGTCTAGTTGTGGGGGTTGTGAGTGGTATTTTTTTTTTTAAATAGACCTGGCGTAGGACTGGTCTTGGGGGCGGCGAGGAGGTGGTGTTTGATGTTTGTTGTTGTTGGTGGTGGCGGTATTGGAGGAGGCTGTTGGCGGGAGGTTCAGTTTTGGGTTAGTGGCCGAGAGAAAGGAGGGTGGTTGGCGCGGGTAAGGGTGGTGGGGATCGGGAGGGAGGGAGGCAGGCGTCAGATCTGGAGGTAGCCGGTGGTGGTGGGTGTCGGGAGGGAGGCTGCTGGTGGATGTTGGGAGGAAGAGTGGTGGTGGGTGGCAGACGTCGGGGTGGGGGAGGTGCGTGGTGTGGTGGTGGTGTGGCCAGTGGTGGGGTGGCACGGTGGACAGTGGTGGTGGATGAGAGTTTTGTTTTTGGGTTTTTTTCGTGGGTGGCGGTGGTGGCGTCAGATGGTGGTGGTGTCGGGTATGGTGGTGTTGGGTGAGGGGGTGGGTTGGTGAGGAAAAGAGGGGGGATTTTTTTTGAATTTTTAGGTTTTGAATTTATTGGGTTTTTGATTTTATTGGGTTTTTGATAGAGAAGGTGAATGAATTGTGTGAGATGAGAGATAAATGGGTGTGATTATAAATTATATATAGTGGAATTAGTGATAATTATGGTGGATTAGTTAAGGTAGTGAGAGAGAGTGCTTATTTAGCTAATTAATCACCTTTTTGTGCTTTGATCTCCACCACCAATCTTCTTCATCCAATGGCTTGGATGAGAACTTATGGACTCACACTTAATGGGTGGACTTACTTGATCTTTACTCTCTCTCTCTCTCTCTCTCTCTCTCCCTCCTCTCTCTCTCTCTCTCTCTCTCTCTCTCTCTATATATATATATATATATATATATATATATATATAGAGGTGGGATCCGGTGAGAACGATCACTCGGTGAGAACGGTGAGAACGTACTACCCAACCCACTTATAATAACTAGCACAATCACGGGCCCAATCACGACTTTCTAAGCCCATCCTTTCTCAAACACAATCACTAGAAAATAGTCACCCTCTCCCATTTATCTCATCCCTGATTTCACATCAACTTCCATTCGCCGGTAGATGTCATCTATCCCCGTCACCAATCATTTACCCCGGTCACTAATCATCAATTGCCATCGATGTCGTCGTCACCGACAGCGACAACCACCATCAAATACGTCGAACTCCGGCGAGCAGCCCTACACCGTCGATCCCCAATCAACTTTCCTCTTCTATCTTTGATTCATGTCATTTCCAGAAATTCAGAAATCAATTGAATTTACAACTGAAACCTAGAAAATCAAGCATATAATCAAACAAGTTGATCGTGGAAGCAGCATACATCAATTCTATACCAAATAAATTCACAGGATAAATACGAATCCGGTAATTTCGATTTTTACAAATTCCATACCTATGCGCACCTGTACGTGTACCTTGCAATGACATTCAAGGGGATTGAATCACTCTTCCTCTTCTTTAAACGTACACTATAAAATTGATTAAAAACGAAATTAGTGTATTTGGTTTATATATTAATGTATCTCAAACCAATTTTAATGTATCTGGTAACAAATTTTGTGTATTAATCTTGAGATACATTAAATTAGTGGTTAGATGCATTGAAAACTAGTGTAGATACATTGTAATAGATGGGAAACCAACGAATGGGAAATGGTGAGGTAGCAGCGGTGAGCTTGTCGGAGTTACTACCAGCGAGGATGGTTCATGAAATGGGTCGTCGCCGAGGACGATGGCCGGAGTGAAGATGGAGAAGAGAAAGAGAAGTTGTTCGCTGGCGTATTTGACTGGCGTCGCTTGTGCAGGTCGGTAGTGGTATGCCGGTGTCGTCGGAATTTGTCAGCGCAGTATCTAGTAAGAGTGTGGGGATGTGATGATGATAAAAGCTGGGGGAAGGACTAAGGAGTAGTTAGTTAGCGTGGGTATAAGATAACTACTGTATAAGGGAGTTTTTAGCCGGTCAATTATTAATAATAGGGCTAGTTTAGTATGTTCTCACCGTTCTCACCGAGTGATCGTTCTCACCGAATCCTAAATATATATATATATATATATATATATATATATATATATATATATATATATATATAAATTGAATCATGTGAGGTACCCTTCTTAGGGTGAGCCAGCTGTACCAATTTTCAACCGTCAGATTAAAAAAATACAGATGTACTAGATGATGCCAAGTGTCCCCAAACAAAAGCCCCATCAAACACACATTTCGTCCTTTCCATTTCACTCATTTACTCGACACACCTTCGCTCGCACAGTCGCATTCTCTCTCTTTACTCTCCTTCTTCAACTCGTGTTCTTCAGCTCGTCTTCGCCGTTCACTCGCATTTCGATCTCCATTTTACCTCTCAGATCTTGATCGTCATTATCATCCTAATTTCTTTTCGGATCTAGGTAATTTTGATCCCCTAATTTTCATTCGATTTCATTCCGCTTCAATCAAACTTCGATCAACTTATTTAATTTGTTCAATCTTCTATCAACTCGTTCAATTACTGATTCTCGCTAATGTTTATGCAGGTTTTGATCGATTTCTTCGCTTTGTCGTATGTTTCTTTCCCTTTCTTTACTAGATTTCGATTTTTTGTTGCTTAATCTATTAAATTTTTGTTAGAATCTTATTTAATTAGTTTAATTACTGAGTTTTGCTCTTGTTTTACTATTTTCGTTCACTTGACTTCATCGATTTCTTTGCGTTTCTATTCTGCTCGATTACGCCCGCAGTTTGAGTTTCAGTGTTATTGTTCACGGTTAGTTATGATCGATTTTATGTAACCTAGGTTTTTGACGAAACACTCATTATGAAATGCTTATCATAATGCCTAGGTTTGTGAACATATACCTCTTACTCTGACTTTTGTTGTTGCCGTTTCATAGTTAATTTTAGTTGTTTCGACTCTATTTTGTGAGTTTTTGGACGCTTGAGTGTGATTACCTTGTCGTTCTTTAGAACGTGTTTCATATTCAGAGATTTGATGAAATTTCAGTAGCTATTTCGTCTTTTTAAACGTGTTGTTGCTTGAGCGTTCAATCGACTGTTGCCGAAAAGAGTTTATTAGTTTGTGTTGTATCAATTAGTTTGTGTTGAATCAATTTACTGTCTTCTAGGTTAATCTACTTGATTTGTTAGTCATTTCAGAGGTTAATTCAGTTATTGTAGCTTTGTTTCTGATGTTTATTACATTAATATGTGAATGTTGGAGCTAATATTGTGAATGTTGGAGCTAATGTTGTGAATCTTGGAGCTAGTTTTGTGAACTTTGTACTGATTATGTGAAACCGTCCATAACATTGCTCATTTATCTTTGATTTAGTATAAAATTGTTTTCATATCAATCCAAAATGCAAAATTTGCATACCAGATGGCATTAGAACAATCAATGGCTATAGTCAAGTTCCACTTTTTGTATTTTTTGACAGGAACCTGTTTTAAAACTAGATCCATTCAATTCCCATCGAATAATAAGCTTTTTTTTTAAACCAGAATCAAACTAATCATTGAAACATTCTGGTATGCAGATTTTGCTTAATTGCTTTCGTAATTTTAGCTTCACTTTCTATGCGTAATCTCTTCTGTTAAATGTTTGCTTAATTGCTTTCATCATTTTAGCTAGTTTAAGATGTGTATATCATTATTATGACGATTTTTGATATTCCTTCATTTTTAAAGTTTTCGGTTTCATTTTGTGTTTCATTCTGAAAATTGTTGTAAAAGTGATGTTTATCTATGATATATGTTGTAAAATGGATGCTTACTTACTGATATATATTTTAAAATGGATGCTTACTTGCTGAAATTGCTGTAAGATTGTGGTTACTTGCTGAAAGTGCTGTAAGAACGAATGTGGTTACTTATGGATTAGTGTCTGAGTTTGATGAGGAGGAGCTCGTGCGGCTTTTTTAGGCTTGTGCTAGGCATGATCGAGCTCCTCGGTTGTGTCGTAGTCTTGGTTTTACTGACCCTGTTCATGGTGAGTTTCCGAATTCGGAAGGAAGTGCCTCTATATTGGCATTGTTTCACGTCACTGCATTGCATAATAAAAGTGATTAAGGTTGCTACCGTAACAACTTCGAAGTGAAAGAACCACCAAGCGATGCTAGCATTATTAATTTATGATGATGCTTCCCTCTTTTTACCGAAAGTAGTAGAGTTGATGCGTTTATTTCAGTTGAGATTTAGATACTTACATGAATCGTGCAATCGTCTGTAACCATTTGTATTAAAATACCTATGGAATGTTGGAGAACACGGTAACCAACTAGTTTGAAGCCTCAAACTAGTCCTTCCATTTCCCGCTTTTCTTAGTATGACAATTGTTTATGTCATGATACTTTAAAATGAGTCCTTGATCCAAGTGTTCATCTTTTCTACCCTCTCTGTCTTTTATGACAACTTCAACTCCATGCCAGCAACATTTTCGTTGCTGAGCTCATGTTGCTCAAACATTTTTCCAAGGCCATTGATACTGGTCCTCTGTTGTTGTACCTTTTTGTTCTGTGTGAAGGAAGATTCTGAGCTTGAACATTACCTTTAAAGTGCTACACAATTTTCTTACAAGTCTGGTCATTAAGGGGTATTTTACTTGTTCATTGTGACATTGAGTAGTGGGAAATGTGCATTAAATTAGTATGCAGGAAATGAAATCTAAATTGCATTGCTCTAATTGCTGTTTTGAATGCTGCTGAGTATACAACTACCTCCAATATGCTACTACATTTTGACTTGTCAACTGCATAGGTGTTGTAGGATATATTTCTGACTTGTATGCTTTACATTTTGCAGAGTAATTGATGTGAAAACTCTTTTTATTAGCATCAAGCGAAAACTCTACCTTTGGATTTTGACTTATCCTAGCCGCGGGAGTCCATGAGCATGTCGTCTCTCTCTATGAATGGAACTCAGCAAAAGGTTTACCAGACTACATTTCAGTCTGACGTTGTACATTTTTCTAAACCATTCTATACAATAATTATGAATTTATGATATTTATACGTATGAAATGGTGACGAACTTGTTACTAATTTGAATTTGTTTGTACCTGAATTAGCCTATTGGAGATGAGCAGATCTGGGGTTGTCAAGATCTAGGGTTGTCATCTATTAAGTTTATGTATCATGTGTTTGTTATTTGTTGATGCATAATTTACTATTTGTACTATATCATCTATTAGCTCAAAAGATAGAGCATTGTGCTATTGCGCAAGGTGTGGGTTCGAGTCCCACATAGATGAACAAATATAAATATACAATTATTATATAATTTATCAATATAATCTCTAGGATTCACAGAATAAATTATAAAAAAGTTCATTATAATTATAAAAAAAACTCATTGCATATAAACTCGTTGCGAATAAATTATAAAAAAAAAAAAAAAAAAAAAAACTCATCATAAAAAAGGCCATTATAAATTATAACTTATGAATATAATATACAATTTTTGTTTTCCCTTCTAACTTCACAATATAATCTTTAGGATTCACGAAACAAGGTAGAGGATTCAGAGAATAAATTATAAAAAAAGGTCATTAAAACCATTATGACCACCACCACCACGTGGACCACGACCGCATCCCCTGCCTCTGCCACTAGGACTGTAGTACTTCTCTCCATCAGCTGGCTTCAAAAACTCATTGATGCCGACAGACTGCAAATACACCCGAACAGTATAATTACAACCCTAAACTTTTATAATATTGCCTTCTAATTTCACAAAATAAGAAAAAGAGCAATTAGGTGATTTCAACCATTTATGACCAAGTTTCGGAATATTATCTTCTAGTTTCACAAAACAAGCTCTGCGATTCACAAAACAAGGTCTGAGATTCACAAAAAAGAGCAAAATAGGTAATTTCAACCACTTATGACCAAGTTTCGGAATATTATCTTCTAGTTTCACAAAACAAGCTCTAAAATTCACAAAACAATGTCTGAGATTCACAAAATAAGAAAAAGAGCAATTAGGTGATTTCAACCACTTATGACCAAGTGTCGGAATATTATCTTCTAGTTTCACAAAACAAGCTCTAAGATTCACAAAACAATGTGTGAGATTCACAAAACAAGAAAACGAGCAATTAGGTGATTTCAACCATTTATGACCAAGTTTCGGAATATTATCTTCTAGTTTCACAAAACATGCTGACAGAGACGTAAACTACTACAACTGGAATTGGGGGACCAAATTTCAATGAGTTTCACAAGTCTCTAAGGCATGGTAAGTCAAGCTCTACGATTCACAAAATAAGGTCTGAGATTCACAAAAAAGAGCAAAATACGTAATTTCAGCCATTTATGAATAGTTTTTATAATATTACCTTCTAGTTTCACAAAACAGGCTGTAAAATTCACAAAACAAGATCTATGATTCACAAAATAAGAAAAAGAGGTGATTTCAACCACTTATGACCAAGTTTCGGAATATTGTCTTCTAGTTTCACAAAACAAGCTCTAAGATTCACAAAACAATGTCTGAGATTCACAAAATAAGAAAAAGAGCAATTAGGTGATTTCAACCATTTATGACCAAGTTTCGGAATATTATCTTCTAGTTTCACAAACCAAGCTCTACGATTCACAAAACAAGGTCTGAGATTCACAAAAAAGAGCAAAATACGTAATTTCAACCATTTATGAATAATTTTTATAATATTGCCTTCTAGTTTCACAAAACATGCTGCCTTCTATTTTCACAATATAAGATCAAGTACTACATGCGTTTGAATTGTAGTTCGTCGAAAATAATGTTGCCTTCTATTTTCACAATATAAGCCCTATAATTCACAATACAAGGTCTAGGATACACACAAAAAAAGAGCAAAATAGGTGATTTTGATCATTTATAACCAAGTTTCAAAATATTGTCTTCTAGTTTCACAAAACAAGCTTTAGGATTCACAAAATAGGGCATAAGATTCACAAAATAAGAAAAGGAGCAAAATAGATGATTTCGACCATTTATGACCAAGTTTCACAACATTGTCTTCTAACTTTACAAAACAAGCTCTAGGATTCACAAAACAAAGTCTAGGATTCACTAAATCGGGTCCTAAGTTTCGCAAAAGCATGTCTAATTTTCACAAAATCAGGCCTTAGATTCACAACTAAACAAAGATATATGCATCATAAACTTTTCACCGTGACGGAGCGACTATTAAAAGGATCACAAAATTAGGTCTAAGTTTCACAAAATAAAATCCTAGATTCACATTTCATAACTAAATAGACATATATGCATCATTTATAACCAAGTTTCAAAATATTGTCTTCTAGTTTCACAAAACAAGCTTTAGGATTCACAAAATAGGGCATAAGATTCACAAAATAAGAAAAGGAGCAAAATATATGATTTCGACCATTTATGACCAAGTTTCACAACATTGTATATAATTCACAAAATAAGAAAAAGAGCAAAATAGGTGATTTCGACCATTTTATGACCCAATTTCACAATATTGCCTTTTAGTTTCACAAAACAAGCTCTACGATTCACAAAACAAGGTCTGAGATTCACAAAAAAGAGCAAAATATGTAATTTCAACCATTTATGAATAGTTTTTATAATATTGCCTTCTATTTTTACAAAACATGTTGCCTTCTATTTTCACAATATAAGATCAAGTACTACATGCGTTTGAATTGTAGTTCGTCGAAAATAATGTTGCCTTCTATTTTCACAATATAAGCCCTATAATTCACAATATAAGGTCTAGGATACACAAAAAAAAGAGCAAAATAGGTTATTTTGATCATTTATAACCAAGTTTCAAAATATTGTCTTCTAGTTTCACAAAACAAGCTTTAGGATTCACAAAATAGGGCATAAGATTCACAAAATAAGAAATGTTGCGTTGTTTGTGGGCGGAAATGAGACAATGTGCATTGCTGCCTCGGACGGAGGCTGTAGAAGCAATTGCATATATTTTAGTGACGATGATAGGTACAATTACCGTCTCAATCGAGACAAAGTTGGAGGCCATGATTCAGGTGTTTTCAGTTTGATTGACAAGTCAATTGGGTCAATATACGATGGAAACAACTCAAAATCCTCTTATTGTCCTCCTTTTTGGTTTTCTCCAGCAATATGATGATATTAGACCTGTCAAACGGGTCGGGCGGGTCGGGTCCCGGGTCGGGTCATACGGGTCGGGTCAGAATACGGGTCGGGTCAAATACGGGTCGGGTCAGATACGGGTCGGGTCATACGGGTCACGGGTCGGGTTAGGGTCAGAATACGGGTCAAGAAATAATTTTTAACGCCTTTTTTAAACGATTTTTTTAATTTAAAAAATACTAGATTTCAAGCCCGGGCGTTGCCCGGGTCATATCAGTACAGTGGCTTCAAAGTACTTTTTAGGAGATTGTTGTTAAAAACGACTATTGAATTGCATTTTGGTCACTTTGTATGCTCAATACCAATTAAGCTAAGAATAAGATGGCCATGGTTCTTTTAAGAGAACTTATTTTTCATGATATTTGATGTGAGGCATGTCAAAAATGATTCGACCTATAATAAGTGTATCTCGTGATCCAAGATTGATCTGAAATACCAAGCTTTTAGGAACACATCAAGTTGATAAAAAAATGATTTAAGTGTGATTGGGTTTTACTTGACTCGTCCTTAAATTGCACGCTCCGTAACAACTTATAATGAAAATTCGTAATTGTTATCTTTGTTAGGATAAATGGGTAATTATCAAACATCTTTCTAATTGGTGGCGTTAGACTATGACAGCAAGATTATGAAAACATATAATTGATCTTAGGGCCCTAGGTGTTAGCTTAAAATTGTAGGATAAAGCAATCATGAATGAATAAACACTTTTACCAAAAACATATTGACAATTCAGATTGATAAACAAAAAGTTGGAGTCTTAAATAAAAATTTGTAGTGACAAAATCCCTCTTGCAAAAACATCGTAAGTTCATCATATATATATATATATATATATATATATATATATATATATATATATATATATGCCTCTATCCCAATCAATAATTTACGTTTGTTTTTTTCCCCTTACAAAATAAATTAAACGAAAACTATTCACTGTAATAGACGGAGGAATACTCTTTTCCTCATACAACTTCCATCAGTTCGTCATATGCATACCCTCAAACATAAAATCTTATAAGTTTGTATATTATATTCTTTTCGTCTCAATTCTTTGTTTACCTTCTATATTTTTGTGAAATATATTTTTATCAAAGGTAAATAAATGATTTGGATGGAGGGAGTAAAAAATAATATGAATTTCTTTACAAATTGACAAACAACAGAAGAAAAACTCTAAGTTAGACACATCTTATTATTTGCTCTAAGTTAACAATTGAGTAAGATGTAGAAATCATACGGAGTATATCATTATACATAATAATGAAAATAGCGTGGAAAGAATGATAAAAAAAATAGAACACACATCTAATTTAAACCCCTTTTAATAGTTTATACAATATAAAATATGACTAATAACTTCAAAGTTTTGGACAAATACAAACTCATGTATACGAAGTATTGAACATTAAAAGTGATAAGACTTTAGGAGTTTAGATTCATTAGAATTCTCCTGTTTGTAGCTCAAATATCCACGTAGTTGTTGGAGATCACTCATTATATTCATCATGTTAAGATATATTGAGAATTGAGATGCATATATACTATGATATAATCGTAATACGCATGCAATTTCAAATTCTCATTAAGAATGAGAATGGCGGACAGTATAAGACTTAGTTTATACGGTATTCATTTATTTCTTTATTTTTATTCATAAATATAGTCTCGATAAATTATAGCGACATGCGATCTTGGCCTTTGAGAAAAAGGATTCTTGAGAGCATCAGCTTATTCCATATTGCAAGTATACCATATTCAGCTAGTCTTCATTAAGACATTAAGACAGAGATATCCATATAACTCATGATGAACAATGTCCCCAATTCCACCAATCAATAGTAAATACTCACTATATTGTATATACATATAGCATGCCCATAAAACTCATACACCATGATACATACCATATATACCAACATATTTTAAAAAATAATTCTCCCTAATGTGTGATTATGTGGGAGAGTTGCTCATTCTAAAAACCATAGCCGCTTCACCCGTCTTTTTTTTTTTTGGATCGAACGGACATAAATTAATTAAAAGGAAAACCAGTTCAAGAAATATACATCAAGGGGGCGGGTCGGGGGGAAGCGGCTCAATGGCCGAAACAAAGTCTTTAGTGCACAAATTACTAACAAAAGAAGGGGCTAGGTCCCAGGTAAAACATCCGTTACAAGAGGTAGTATCATTTAAAGAAAACTTGGCAAGAGAATCCGCAACTTCATTAGCCGATCTCTTCTCAAACATAAGCTTCAAATGGGGAGAGTCTTCCAAAGATCCCTACACTCAAGGACAATGTTAGTAATAGGCCCACACAGTGGGGTACTACTCAAGATGTTAGTGACCGCAATAAGACAATCAGAGGCAATAATACACTTATCCAAGGATTGAGCGCAAAACCGGAGTCCCTCCCGAATGGCAAGGATCTCACAAACAAAGGGGTTAGGGCCATATAGACGCGACGACCAACCCTTAACCCACGACCCAACATCATTCCTGACAACACACCCAATACCAGCTAAAGAAGAGGAAGGGGAGAAGGCCGCATCAACGTTGACCTTAAGCCAACTATGCGGAGGGAGAGCCCAGCTACACGGGTAGCAAAAGGCAGAGGAAGGGGCACAAACGGGGACGGCCGGGCTGGAGTTAGCCACGGTCCAGGCAGCAGAAAGGGCGGATGTGGAGTCACAGAAAACATGACAAGGGGTGAGCGAGGGGGTCGAGAACAGGAAGTCGCATCTTCTGGTCCAAAGACGCCAAAGAAGGAAAGAGAAGTTAGTGGGCCAAGAGGGGTTAGAAGAAGTACAGTTCGAATGGATCCAAGGCTGGAGGTCAAGGGAAAAGAAGGAGGGTAAGACATCAAACTGGGCCCAAACAGATGAGGCGAAACTACAATCGCGAAGGAGATGAAGAGTCGATTCCTCGAGAGAAGGGCTAGAGCAGATGGAGCAGGAATGAGATAGGATAATACCGCGATGGAAGAGGTTAAAATTTTGGGGAAGTTTATCCCACCAAGTAAGCCAGAGGAAGAATTTGATTTTTGGTAGGGTAGGGAGGTCCCAGAGCCACCCCAGATCAGGTGTGACACAGGGCGGGCAGGGGGTTTGGCTGGTAAGGGAGGAGTACATGGAACCAATAGAAAATTTATTTTTGGGGGCGAGAGAGGTAGTTAAGATGTCCAACCGACCAGGGGAGGGGAGGGGTATGGCTAAAATGGAGTTAATGATAGCACAGGGAAAGACAAAGTCAAGGTTCTCAAAGCTCCACGAGCCATTGGAGATAATGGAGCAAAGATTGGCATTACAAGAATATTTATTAAGGGGGCCATGAATGACACTCCTTAAAGGCCCAAGAGAAGACCACCTATCAGTCCAGAGAGAGATAGAAGTCCCATCTCCAATGGACCAAATGAGGTGGCTTTGGAGGAGAGGGGCACCAATGCCCACGTTTTTCCAAATGTGGGACCCGGTTCTAAAAGAAGTCAGGCGGGGGAAATAGTATTTACTACACAAGGCTCTAGAGGCAAGGGAAGTTTTTTCATAAAGGATTTTCCAAGTCAGTTTGGCAGAGTAAGCATCGTTGAGAGGACGGGCAGCTTTAATCCCAAGACCACCCAAAATCAAAGGTTTGGTAACCAGATCCCAGTTAGAAAGGTGAAGCTTTCGTGAGGAAGTGCCCGACCAGAGAAAGGTGCGAACACATTTATCAATTTCAGTAAGGGTTAGGGCAGGGAGGCGAATACACTGCATGATATGAGAGGGGATAGCGTTTAAAGTAGACTTAATGAGGCAAAGTCTGCCCGCCTTGGAAAGGAAGCGGGTTTTCCAATTTGCTAACTTGGAGTGGATGTTATCTAAGATAAACCGGAGATCAGCCTTCTTGGGCTTGGTTCCTTTAAGGGGAAAACCAAGGTAATTACCGAGGTTGGAGGTTGTCTTGATTCCGAGGGAAGTCTCAAACATGTTAATATTCTCCACAGAAGTGTGTTTAGAAAAAATGAGTTTGCTTTTAGAACAGTTAATTTTCTGTCCCGAGGAGAAGCAGAAGCTCAAGAGAGTGTCTTGGAGGGCGCAGAGGTTGTTTTCAGAAGCACGCCCAAACAGCAGAATGTCATCCGCAAAAAGAAGGTGAGAGAAAGAAGCACCCCCCTTGCCAAGAGGAAACGGGGTCCAGTCAAGATCAGAGCAGGACTGATGGATGAGGGTGGAGAGAGCCTCCATACAAATAATGAAGAGGTAAGGGGAGAGAGGGTCCCCTTGTCTAATGCCTCTAGAGGGGGAGAAACTAGGCAGAAGCGACCCATTGAAGGAGACATGGGTGGAGGGGGAGGAGATGCAGCTCATGATAAGGGAGATCGTGTCTCCATCAATATGAGCCTTAGAGAGGCAAGAGAGGATAAAGTCCCATTCAAGACGATCAAAGGCTTTTTCAAGGTCAAGTTTGAGGGCGAACCAACCTGTTTTGTTCTTAGAAGTGTGCATAGAGTGAAGAATTTCGTAGAGTAACGATATAGTTAGTATCCGTTCCCCTTCTTCCTGGGATAGAACTACCTTGGTTGGGAGAAATTATCTTGTGCATCAAGGGTTTCGACGGTTGACAATGATTTTGTGTGAGTTTATACGTGGTGTTACAAAGGCTGATTGGCCGGAAATTGGTAATGGTTTGGGGGGAGGGGATTTTAGGGATAAGAGTAATGGTTGTTTTATTAATTGCTCCCGGCATACACTTGGTGAGGAAAATGGTTTGGATAAATTGGACAAAGTCGCCTTTGATGATGTGCCAGCAATTTTTGAAAAAACCCGCATGAAACCCATCGGGCCCCGGGGCTTTCTTAGAGCCAAGAGAAAAGAGAGCAATGCGGATCTCATCTTCAGAGGGGACAAAGAAGGACGTAAGGGGAGGGTGATGACTAGGTAAGACACGGGTAGCAGAGGATTTTTCAGAGGTGTAGAGGTTGGCGAAGAAATTTGTGATGTGAGTAGAGAGGTTGTCATGACCGGAAATGGTAAGGCCGACATCGTCGACTAAAGAAAGGATCCTGTTGAAACTGCGACGTAAGGTGACAGTTTTTTGGAAGAAGGACGTGTTTCTATCACCATCCACCAACCAATTTATGCGAGAGCGATCTTTCCAAAAGGAGTGTTCCAAATTAAGAATGTGGTTCAGCTCATTGAGGAGAGAATCATTGAGATTATTGAGGAAAGTCGAGTTGGGGTAGCGGCAGAGGTCACGTTGGACACCAAACAGATTCATCGCCCCAGCTCATCTTCCAGATTTAACCGACCTCTTGAATCTGCCCCATGTTCTCCCCCGCTTCACCCGTCTATTACCCATCCGCTATCGCCCATTAATCACTGTTATAATACATCGATCGAGCATAAAAGTTGGTATGAATTGACAAACTAAAATACTTCACGACAAAAGCTATTTACCATTTAGTAAAAGCACTCTATTTTTCCTAAGATCATCACCCAACTAAACTTCCTTTATTGTATGACTTACTTAATAGTGAGTCATAACTACACTAATTTCGTGTCAGGTTCATACCGTATTTTCGGATCGGAATAATTATTGCCAATTCGATACCATATACTTTATGTTATAACAGAAGCAAGAAAGAACTGATAAAAACAATAAAGAGACAAACGCACAGATTTACTTGGTTCACTAACGGTGTGTTAGCTACGTTCACAGGGCAGAAGGGAGAGAGTTTTATTGATATGTGAGGAGTTTTCAGATTACAGATTCAGACGGTATGACTGCTAGGCAGAGGCTTAGAGAGTTTATATAATACTCTCTAAACCTAATACAGAATGAGACCCCCGCATAGTTATTCGAAGCGGCGGTTAACAAAATCAATGCACAAACCCAACACTTTATATATGGAGTAACTATCAAACTTTATAAGAAGATATACATTGAGAATGTAGCACTTGAAAGAAAAAAAAGGGGCCAAAAACAATATTAGATGTACAAAAAATTAAAAACAAAATTAATTATATGTTATACTCCGCATTTGTTTAACAGCAACACAAAAATTGAGACGTAAGTTCAAGTAAAACCAATAAATATCTATCTTGCTTGGTGGACACCAACTATTCAAATTCTCTTACACTATAGAAGAGAGACAGGATAGAAGAGGAAAAGATTAGTACTTGTTAGTTGGTACGATATACCGAATAATATAAGCACAAAGAAAAAACACAATGTCATAGTTACTGGTTTGCTCTAAAAATAGTGTAGGTGCTACCGTTTCACCATGACTAAGTTGAGTAGGCTTGTAAGACGATTCCATGATTGTACCTGCAATATGATATGAAGAATGCTTATTAGAAAAAAATCAAAATACAAACCGTATGAAAATTAGGTCTAAAAATAGCAAACCAAATATAAACTAAATTATTACGAAGAAAATAGTTAAAGGAATTATAAACGAAACTATTGTTTGGAAGATCAAATATGTAATTCGTATTATATATACTGTAAAACATATAGTGCCCTAGTAGTAATTGAAGAGGTAATATAGTTTTGATTGATTCCCTGAACCTTATCTCATAGATGCTATAAGACTCTAATTGATTTTTCTAATTATCTAAATATATACGGAGTATGTATCATTTGCTCTAAATATTTTATTTATGTAGATAATATGCAAAAGTTATAGCCAATAAAATTGCTTGAAAAGTTCCTCTCTTAAGTATATATACTAGATTTAATGCCCGTGCGATGTACGGGCCGATTGGTTGAGCTTTTTTCGTAATATGATTTTGAGTATATAAGTACCATAGTTTAAGAATATTCTAATGATGACATATATGAACAATGCTTTTAAATTCCGATGATTTAAAACAACCTTTAGGGCTTGCTTGGGATGGGAGTAATAATTAAGGGAGTAATAGAGATAAAATAAACTAAAAAATGGAGGGAAGTGATGAGAGTTGGAGATAGAAATGGGAAAATATAGTGTAATATTCCCTCCATTAAGGGAGTAATTGTTACCCACCTCCCCTTCCAAGTAATAATTATCTCCATATAGAGGTAATAATTCCTCTCTCACCTCCTCTTTCCACCATCCACAACCACCACAAAGCACCAATCTCCCCTTATTTCTTCTAATTTTAGCTCTTATTACTCCCTTAATTAATGATTACTCATATCCCAAGCAAGCCCTTAGGCTGATAGAAATTAAACTTGCACAAATGTTCATTTGTGACGACCAATATTCTTCATAAGTTTGTGACGGGTCAAGTAAAATTCACATGGCTAGATAAGACAAATCATTTGTGACTCCCTGTGCACTTTAATTTATTTATCTGCTCATATAGGTGATATTTAACCCGTCACAAATTTGTGACGGATATACCCAATTTATGTCTTATCTGCCCATATGAGTAATATTTAACCCGTCACAAACTTGTGACGGATATACCCTTATAAGAGAGACTTATTGACTTACTTAAATAAATTGGATGAAGCTGAGTTGAATTGAACTCTAACAATATAGACCAACAAAATTCGGATGATTACCTATGTAAGGTACATAGTAATAGTTTCTTCGTATTCATGCATTCATGCATGTGTGTGAATTGTGATGCATATCAGTATGTAGAGTCTCCCTTAATAAATACTCCGTAACTACGACAAATATTGTTTCTACGGCAAAGACGACTTATGTTTACCAATACCAAGAATTTTTTCAAATGCGTTTGAGTAAAATTATGTTCTCAATAATAATGTTCTTGTACCTTTTTATCTTGTTTTTTTTACAACATTCACAAAATTGAATTACATAAAGATCAAAATGTAGGTTAGATTATACCAAGTTATTGAGAATTCTTCTACGACAACTACAATCTCATTGTTAAGACGGTGATTGTTTATTTGTAGTGTGATGTATTATATTAACACAAATACTTGAGTAATATTTATTCTCAATCAATAGTCGTGCCTATTTGGGTCTTCTTTCGCAAAAATTATGATCCCCGAAACCGTTAACTCCATAAAACTTCCTGGTATAGATTTTTGGCACCGGCATGTGGGTTCTATCAAACCATAAGCGTCATTGGTAATCTCAACATATAATCATTTGATTCAACGTGCAAATAAAATCATTATATGAAAGATAGTAACTGAAATCAAAGAATAATAACAATTACAATGTTAATCAAGATTTAAGGTCATATAAACGCACTTTTGTCTACCAATAAACGCGATAAATATCACCAACAATAAGAAGACGGACAAAAGAGAGCCAAAAGCATACGTACCAAATTCACAATTATTATTATACTAACGAATGTACAATCCCTTGTGATACAATGTATAGTACTAAGAAACAATGAAGTAGGTGGATTATACATCTGATGTATTACCACCAATTCTATAATTTTTGAGTTTTGTTTTAAAAATTACTCCGAGTTTTACTATAAAGTTTTTGAGATTATTCACTTAAACATTAAGCTCTAAAAAATTATAATAAAACTCAAAAATATTACATAAAAATTTAGTAAAATTTGAGTTTTGATGGAAAAAATTTAAAATCTAACTTATAAATAAGCTCAAAAAAATATACATATGCTCAAAAACAAATAAAATTTGGGATAATAAGCTCAAAAAATATACATATATGCTCAAAACAAAAAAGTTGGAGGTGGTACATCAAATCTTTTCTCGAAACAATAGGAAAAGTTGGGAAAATAAGTAGGCAAAGACTTGTTTATATACTAAGAAAATTTGTTAGTGCGTTTGATTAGGATTCCAACAAAGATAGAGTTTGATGGTTTATGATAAAAGTTTATCTAATTTTAGTTGTATCATAAACGATTTTGGTTCTCAATAATAATGTTCTCAATAATAATATAGGTCCCAAAATCTTAACTTATAGTTAAGTTAATACACATGTATAAAGTCATTAATGAAATGAGGTTAATTATATTAGATAGGACAGTAATTCTTGTTTGAGATTGTCTCACACTGTAAGACGGTCCCATTATATAAAAAAGATAATTTATTTATTATCAATAAATGAATAAACTTTTTATAAAAATGGAGTGTCTCACGACGTGAAACCATCTTATTCTACAATTTGTGTAGATAAAATATGAAGATATATGACATCTTGTATTTACGTACTTAAGATAACCAATACAACATTGTATTTACGTTAAGATTCTTAAAATTTCATCTCACAATGACTATTATCATGTGTACACTAACTTTAACCTTCAAGAAAGCAACAAATTAAGTTACTTGAGATCTATCCATAACCAAGCAACCAACAAATTAATATGCCCTATATAAGTAGGATACTGAGTATAAAAGAATCGAAAGCACTTACATGACATCGTATCAAAGGGCTAAACCGCTAAATCCATCTTTTTTCTTCTTCTAGCCACTGGCAAAGCAAAATAAATGAACAAAGCATTAATATCGCTTGCAAAATATATTAGACCCTCAAATAAGAAATATTTAAATAGCTAAAAGTCTAAAACAAATACAGGCACAAATTACAAATACAGAGAAACAACGTGCAAGTTTAAAATTAAGTAGGTCGATAATTGTTTATATACTCAGAGAGTTTGTAGTTGCTTTGTTGGAGGATTTCATCTTTAGATAAAAATTGAAGTTCGTTTCATATTTTATCTTTAAAATAAAAGTATTTAATTTAATAGGTAAAGCAGGTCGGAAAAGTTGGACTCTCTCTAATCGCTCGAAAAAAGCTTCCTTTAATAATATAGACTAGATTTAATGCCCGGGCGATGCCCGGGCCAATTTGTAATATGATATTATTATGATGTAATAATACTCTAAGGCCATGTTCGTTCGCACTTAATTTTGCTGAACTGAACATATAGAAACTGAACGAAATTTATAGGAGCTTAACTTTTGTAAACTTAATTTATAGGAGCTTAATTTTTCTGCACTGAACGTCTGAACCTAAAGAAGCTGAACTTATAGAAAAATGGGTATAAGTTCCCTTTGGACTCAAGTTCAAGGCTCTTCAAGAGCAATCTTTTGGAGTGTGTATGGTGACTTACCTAATATACGTGATTTACATGATATTACATATACCCGAGGATTTACCCAGCGTACACCAAAAATAGCGACTGCAGGACCCCTCGTTATTAGAAAAGAAAAAAAAAGTAAAACTGATTCACTAAGAATTGTTTGTTACAATACATGATTCAACTTTCAAACTGGTAAGAGTAAAACTCATTTGTAACCTTACAATTTTCAAGAGTCAAAACTCTAGACAATTCTCTAAATATAAAACATATTACTCTGCATTAGCACAAATTCTAGTGTATAAAACGGTTTCACAGTAAGTGCTTTTGTGTAAGGCGGTAACCATTCATTTATTACCGTTAATAATTGAGCCTTTTATTATGTATTTGCTAAATCTCGACACTGTTTTATCAAATACCACACATTTTGCCGATCCCAAATCATTTTGGGATTAAGGCTCTGATGTTGTTGTTGTTGTTGTTGTTGTTGTTGTTGTTGTTGTTGTTGTTGTTGTTGTTGTTGTTGTTGTTGTTGTATTCCAATTCTACCCTCCTCCATCTTACAAATTTAAAAAAGTTCTCTCTCTCTTCTCTATCTACCTCTCTCACAGTGTAAAACCCTCTTACACAATAAATATTGTTTTCTTGGATGCAACTCCTAATAATAATCTTTCTTTGTGGTTGTAATAACTAAATAGCACCTCATTTTGGATTCTTGTGTTTATTTCTAGGTGGGTAAAGAAGACGTAAAATAATGAGAATATATTATCTAATCGATAACACAAAACTCTTATTTTCAGATTCACTATTAGGATATACTAATTTATTTATCTATTTGTTTTAATTAGATGTATATAATAGTTGCTCTACTACCATGGTCTATGTATTATGTATATGATAATGTTGTTACACGGAGACTTCTAATATGAAAGCTATGCTTTTTTCATGATATATACTATTTTAATTCTAATAGGTCGAGTTTTTTTTATTAGCTTTTATTTTAGGTACTGTATTATTGCCCGAAAGCAGTTGTAAAAAGTTAAAACTCCAACAAAATAACTAATCAATCAGATTTTATTTTGATTCCATTTTTGCTTTTAAACTGAAAATTATATGACTAGGAATAAATAAGAGACGGTGCTTTTAGAAATATGCACAATGTTAGAAATATGGCCAGGTCGGGTCATTTTCGGACCAGTTGTTCTCAAGTTTTTTGGGTAGTTTAATAGGGTTAGGTCAATTCAGATCGCCCGTCAGATTCAGATGTAGGTTCGGTTAATTTTGCCAAGTTCACTTATAACGGATCTAAATTATTTTTTTTCCTTTAAGTGAGTATGTGAAAAATGTACATTTATCATTGTAAAGTAACTCATGACTTAATAATAGTGGAACAATATATTCTTAAACAACATGAGTTTATAGCAATAGAAATCCTAATGGAATCGAAATTTCGTAATTGCTAATATTACTCCAATGGCTTGTTTGAGCTTAAATTGGTACTCCGATTTATTTATCAAAACCTACATTCTATGATAGCGAGGACTTAAGAGTTTGTGTTCATGTTGAGGATAATGCATACAATAATAAAAAGCAATTGAAATCCCTTATTAACATTAGCAACTCTGAAAAAAAAACATTAGCAACTCAAAATCTTCCATCAATATTTCAATACATTTTGCTTTTATCTTATTTATCTCAATGTGTATATTTGACCCGTCTTAAATTTAAAACGGAAAGTGTCATCACTTTACATATTCCACCAATTGTTAGTAATATTCACTGCATAAACATCATATATATTCATACTAAAATTAGTCATTCATTGTATTTCATGTTGTAAAAAATACTTTGGAAGTGATTATTATTGTCTATTAAGAAACGCAAGTGTTCCCTCTATGAAAAGTTAAATTTCTTGGTCTAGTAAGATTCTCGTAGTCATTCGTATAGCGGTATAGGTAACATTTCAATGTGTATCACGTCATCAAATCAGTTTTCTCCTCTATTATCTTTGTTAGTGTGCATTAATTATGAAGCAGTAGGAGCTTAACGTAGCTAAACTAATTGATACATGCATTAGTGTGACATGTAGTTTTGTTACTGATTTGCCTCGTGTAGTTTGGCTCATAGTATAATCATATGATATTTATCTTCACAACACACGACATTATATATAAACAAAAAAAAAAAAGATTAATATGCTATACATATATGGAGTATACATATACGGAGTATAATCTAATCTAATCTAATCAATATCTATTAAAGACATACAAGCTCAAAAAAGTCTCTTTCACTATAATTTTATTAACTTGCAAATTGGTTCATATATACATCAAGAATTTCATGACCATAACATTAGTGGGGATATTTTAATCAAAGTAAATAAGTGATTGAGACGGAGAGAGTATATGTTAACTTAGTTCAAACGCTAGCTAGTATTGTGAATGTAGCTTACCCTTAATCCACCATAAGGAAACCCAATTTCTTTGCCTTAGTTCCTGAAATCACCAAAACATAAATAAATTTATCAGTTATCCAATAATGAAAGAGAAATAGCCAAAATAACAATCAATAATCAATCAAGTGAAGCAATAAATTGGTGGAAAACAAAACAATGGTATATACGTGTAATCAGAGAGGTTTAAATAGTCAAATATGTATGTGTTTCCATTGTATTGTAGACTTGTAATCTAAGAGGAATTCTTCCAAAACAAATATACATATCTCGTTCAAATACAATTAGGGGGTGTTTGGTTGGGGGTGTTGGAATGGAATGGAATGGATTTGAGTGATTCTAGTGTTTGGTTGGGGCATTTTGGAATGGAGTTAGAATCCTGATGGATTCTAATTCCACCCCAACCCCTTGGAATCTCATACCCACCTTCCCACTCAGGTTTCTAACTCCATTCCCACTCCATACAATTTTAGAGTGAACCAAACAATAAATAATGGGTATGGGGTTTTGAATCCATCCCCTCATGGTATCTCATTCCATTCCAATCCATTTCGACCTTTTGAACCAAACGGCCCCTTAAAGTAATACAAAAAGATAAAATTCTTTACAAATTTTCATAGTTAAAAACTACCGAGTAATATATTTTATCTTCTTAATTTATTTATTTAAGGTATTTCGTTAAAGTTGGGCTCTCTGTAATCGCTCGAAAAAAGCTTCCTTTATTAATATAGACTAGATTTAATGCCCGTGCGATGCACGGGCCTTTTTGTAATATTCTACCGTGTAAAATGTTGTAACTGAAAAATGTTAACGTGTATAATAAAGTGTAATATGATCAATTATATATAATACTCCCTCTATCCCACTTTTATTGTATTACTTTCCTTTTTTATAAGAATTTAAGTAATAGAGTGAAATTACTACTCTATCATTTAAATTATAGGGAATGGAGACAATATCAATTAGGATGAAGATAATGGTAGCTAATTATCTAGGGGTAATATTGGAGGTTTACAACTTTTTCTTACTAAAATTAATAAGGAGACAATAATTATGGAATGAATTTTTGAAGAAAATGGGACAATAAAAATGAAGCAGATGGAATATAACTTGGAAGATAAGAATTTCCCTCAAAAAAAACTTATTAAGATAAGAACCGTCATATAACCAATCAAACTCATAAAAACAATCATACTACTAACCAAACTCAAGTTAATTTTAACTATTTTGTGCATATTAATTCCTAATAGGGTAACTAATATGGTATTTTATACAAACTCAATTACTTATGCTAGTTGGTTTGTAACTATTTTCTATCTTCTAGTTCAATTTGATTTTTTTTCGCATTATTATTATCCTATCTAATAGCATATGGATTTATTAAGATGCGTTTTTATTAACTACTCCCCCCGTCCCATTCAATTATTATCCTTTCGTTTTAGTACAAAAACCAAGGAAAGGGGAGGGAGACAATTATTAAATGACAATTGGATCAATTTAGGTGTGAAGAATCAAATTACTTTTCAAATGCATTCCTAAAATAAAAAGGACAATAATTGAATGAGACACTCCAAAATAAAAAAGGACAATAAATAATCGGAACTTAGGAAGTATTTGCAAGTGTTTCAATATTGTTGAGTTGGAGTCTCTATTAAAAGTCACCTAGAAAATCATCACAGCACACATTCTGGTATTGAAGTTCAAAAAGTTTATAATCTTCAGTTGGAATATGTCTAGGTTTTCACACCGGAGGCTATTATGCCTAACTATCACCTTAAAATAAAACTTCTTATATGATATTATCTTCTACTCGAGAACTCCTTTCTCTTCTCGAAAACATACATCGGCTTGCAAATTAATAATATTTACTACCTCTGACTTAAGAGATTTTTCATTTGTTAGGAATATTTTAATAAAATGTAAAGAATATGTTGAATGGGAGAGAGTATTTTACATATATATGTTTATATTTTCTTTAAAGACTTTAAAGACAAGGCTATTTATAATTTTTTGAAACTTGATTAATTATAATAATCGTTGTTTTCAGTTCTAATACAAACACTATAACGTATAATTTGATATGATTTGCAAGTCAAAAATTCACGTGAATGTCGAGTATAACTAAATTACGGAGTCTTTATGCTTCTGTAACTGATCATAGTACGCCGTAGTATTAGAACATAATACCCAACGATAACAGATTCAACAATTCTTGACTACTATCAGGGGCGGACCCAGGGGGGCCCGGGGGGCACGTGCACCCCAACCCAAAAAAAACAAAAAAAAAAAAAATCTAAAAAAAAAAAAAAAATTCTAAAAAATTAGGTCGACGTTTCATTCATATCAACATATCGCCAATCTCAATTCTCAGTTTCTCACCATCAAATCGCCAATCATCTCACCTTCTCTTTCACCAATACTACCCCTCCTCTGGTTCACCAGTCTCCTTCACGGCACCACCACTCTCGTTGTCGCGAGTCACGTCCACCGCAGCCAGCCACTACCGTACCACCGCAGGTATGACCTCACTTTCATAGCCTAAATTAATAGCCCCCAATTTAATTTCTCAAATTTTAAACCCTAAATTAATAAATCCCTAATTCGATTTTGGATTTGTTCATTTGTTGATTGTTGTAGTGTTGTGTGCTTAATTAATGAATGGTCATCATTAATTGAATCAATGATTTAATTGTTATTTGAGACATTGAGTATGTTCTTAATTTTTTTAATTTTTGATGGTAATTACTAATTACTAGTTACTGCTAGTCTACCGCTCACTGCCTCACTGTCGGATGCCCTCAGGGGAATATGATTTCATATAAAATAGAACCCTTGCTCTATTCCTGTTACCCTGTAACAAAATTTTGGTAGTCATAGCTCATAAGATTCATTACATGCTCTAGTTTAAACAAGAAGAGTTCAAGAGGAAAAATATAGATTCTGAAAGACAGTTTATCACCCTAATTCCCTGGTCACCAAAAAATTTCAACATAAAGCATATTGAACTGAATATACAAAAATGCTTAATGCTTGATCCTTGATGACATGATTCAAATTTATAGCATATAATTCAAAACTGAACGCTAACTTCCGAGTTAAGCTGTATTGCTTTCGCTTTGTGACAGATTATTAGTGAAATTTAGAAGACTATTCTGCAATTGAAACCCTCTAGGCAGTAGCTTAGTTCCACAAAAATTCCTTTAAAATTTGTCTCTTTGTGACAGATTTTTTTTTTCATTTGTGACAGATTTAATTCCTCTAGGCAGTAGCTGTATTGCTTTCGCTTTGTGACAGATTTTTTTTTTCATTTGTCTCTTTTTCCTATTGTGCCCCCCTTCTATTATTCCTAGGTCCGCCACTGACTACTATAAACTATTATTTAAAGATTAATGACGGCACTTTCCACCACTTCAATATAGCCACCCAAGAATGAAGATGTTTTCCCTCTAGCTAATGGTTGAAAACAAAATAAAATAAACTCAAACTATGTATAATAAGTACTACAATTGCAAGAAGATCTTTAGGTTTTGCATGCATTATATTGCATGGAGCATATTACAGTATGTAGGAGTAAAATATATCTCGAGAAATTTGTGATATCACGCATGCATCCAATAGGTTAAAGGTGTCAGATTTAATTGGTACCATTAATTGTTTGTCAATTCTATAACATATCTGCAAAATAATTTAGAGAATAAGAAATACTCCCTCCGGGGCGAGGCCACTATGACTCAGTAGTGTAGCCACACCGAAAGCAAAAATTCGGTTAGAATTTCGTGATTTGTTACACCAATATTTACCGCTTTCCGCTAGTTATCTATACACTTTTCCTTGAGTATATATTTTGCTACACCGAAATCAAAATCTCGGACTCGCCTCGACTCCCTCCCATTCAGGTTAATATTAAATATTATAAAAGTTATATAAAATTGACTTTTTAGTTGAATTTTTAATTTTAAGTAATAAAAAAATATCGACCTAATATTCTATTTATCTAATATCCTATTCTAATATTCTTTAATAGTTTTGGATAATTTTAAATCATATCGACCTTATATCAACCCGATTATTACACAAGTCTTACAGTCCTACGTATAATAGAAGTCTTACGTTCGAGGCTTCAAGCCATCTACATATACTACTTTCCTCTCTATACTCTGATTAATTTCTTTAATCCTTTTGTCTCCCCTCATACTTGAGTTTTCAACCAAGCATTGCCGATTATGGATTCTGGAAGGTTATTTTTAATTCCCTTCATATAATTTCTCAAGGGTGTCGGTATTAGTTTTTACTAAGACGGAAAGGGTATATTTTTGTTAACGTCTTTTGTTATTCATTCTCTTTTGTTTATGGAGTATTTTTACGCTGGAGTATTCATTATTATGCAACGTGTTAATTATTTTGTCCACACCGTATGTATTATAAATCCTAAACTCGTCCTTATTTATTACATAGTTATGCCGGAAAAGGCCTTAACGCCATCCATCAACTTTTATTAGTAACACAAGTTTATACTATGATTTAGCTTGAATAATAGTCCTGTTTCATATACTCCCTCCAATCCACGCCAAAGTAATACTTGCTTTTGGGTGGTCTATAAAAGGCTTTTTCATATCAAATCTATATATATAATTTTTTCGTCTTTCAAATTTTAATATTTTTAACGGAATTCGTGGTCAAAGTTTTCAAATTTTAACCACCAAAAAGTGAATGTTACCTTTGGTGTGGTGTGGATCGGAGGGAGTATGTATCTGAGTATGTACGATAATGTTATCCTGTTTTCTAACATCTAGGCCGGAGTCGCGCTAATATGTTTGTTCTTCCTTTATGTTTGAAGAGCAGGATGATTACTGTTAATTGGTCTCAGCTCCATGTCGATCTACTAATACGAATTGTCGAAAACCATTTACTAGCAGTGGATGATTTTATTGTTTTCTCTAGCGTTTGTCATACATGGAATCATGCTGCTCGTGCT